>NC_134269.1:95876243-96091243 GCF_031893055.1 Leptodactylus fuscus
TCACCTCTCCTATCTGTGTCATTTAAGTAGCGGAGCTTCTCAAACAGCTCAGAGCTGCTCCTAGCCCCTCCCTCTCCCCCTGAGAGCAGGCAGCTACATCACTTGACAAATGAGCAGATAATCCCAAGCGCCATAGAAACGGAGTGTAAACAATAAAGTGAATAAATTAAGATAGCGGCCAAAAAAAAGCAGTTTTGATAAAGCAATGCATTTAGGAAAAGTCTTAAATCCCCATAACCTAGCAGTATAGATAGGACCATTATGATGGGACAACCCCTTTAACATTATCCAATGCAATCACTCATATAAAATTATAATAATAATTGCAGCAGGGTTTGTGGAATACAAATTACATTCACAGGTACTTTGTTTTCCTATATTTAGAGGACACAATACATTTTTGAGAATCCCCCACCTTCCCTGTTACATATTTTCTGTGAAATATTACTGCGCAGCTTAGCTATATTAAAATATAAATGCAATGATCAGAGAGAGAGGGGGTTTATGATAATGGAAAATAACATGCTAGGATTCCTCTTGTGCTTTGTGCTGTTACCTCAGCCAGCCCTGGAAGTGCCCTGCATCTGGGTCACATATTGATTATGGGAAATACATCTCCTTCCAAGGGGCTGTCAGTGGTCAGGTTACACGGGAAGAGAATACAAAATCAATGCACAAAATGGGATACATCTCTGGGCAATCGATATCCTTTGCACTGTACAGCCATGAATAAACCATCACATGGCCGCTGCTTGCTTGGAGCTCAGTGTTTGTTCTATGGGACAGGGTTATGTAGAGCACTAGATTGTGTCGTAATCATTCTTCATGATTTTATTCCAGATAGCTTTTTAACACTTAATATACACTCACCGGCCACTTTATTAGGTACACCATGCTAGTAACGAGTTGGACCCCCTTTTGCCTTCAGAACTGCCTCAATTCTTCGTGGCATAGATTCAACAAGGTGCTGGAAGCATTCCTCAGAGATTTTGGTCCATATTGACATGATGGCATCACACAGTTGCCGCAGATTTGTCGGCTGCACATCCATGATGCGAATCTCCCGTTCCACCACATCCCAAAGATGCTCTATTGGATTGAGATCTGGTGACTGTGGAGGCCATTGGAGTACAGTGAACTCATTGTCATGTTCAAGAAACCAGTCTGAGATGATTCCAGCTTTATGACATGGCGCATTATCCTGCTGAAAGTAGCCATCAGATGTTGGGTACATTGTGGTCATAAAGGGATGGACATGGTCAGCAACAATACTCAGGTAGGCTTTGGCATTGCAACGATGCTCAATTGGTATCAAGGGGCCCAAAGAGTGCCAAGAAAATATTCCCCACACCATGACACCACCACCAGCAGCCTGAACCGTTGATACAAGGCAGGATGGATCCATGCTTTCATGTTGTTGACGCCAAATTCTGACCCTACCATCCGAATGTCGCAGCAGAAATCGAGACTCATCAGACCAGGCAACGTTTTTCCAATCTTCAATTGTCCAATTTCGATCAGCTTGTGCAAATTGTAGCCTCAGTTTCCTGTTCTTAGCTGAAAGGAGTGGCACCCGGTGTGGTCTTCTGCTGCTGTAGCCCATCTGCCTCAAAGTTCGACGTACTGTGCGTTCAGAGATGCTCTTCTGGCTACCTTGGTTGTAACGGGTGGCTATTTGAGTCACTGTTGCCTTTCTATCAGCTCGACCAGTCTGGCCATTCTCCTCTGACCTCTGGCATCAACAACGCATTTCCGCCCACAGAACTGCTGCTCACTGGATGTTTTTTCTTTTTCGGACCATTCTCTGTAAACCCTAGAGATGGCTGTGCGTGAAAATCCCAGTAGATCAGCAGTTTCTGAAATACTCAGACCAGCCCTTCTGGCACCAACAACCATGCCACGTTCAAAGGCACTCAAATCACCTTTCTTCCCCATACTGATGCTCGGTTTGAACTGCAGGAGATTGTCTTGACCATGTCTACATGCCTAAATGCACTGAGTTGCCGCCATGTGATTGGCTGATTAGAAATTAAGTGTTAACGAGCAGTTGGACAGGTGTACCTAATAAAGTGGCCGGTGAGTGTATATTGCAAGCACAAAGTTTACTGATGTACTTTATGTTTTGTATAGCTCATTTACGTTTGGAGTTAAAATGTTAGTACGTCGACTAACTATTATGGTTTTCCATATGTAAAAAGCAGTTTTATTAACTATATGTCACTAATGGCAGCCATTTTTTATTTCCTTAATTTATTCCTTAATAGTATATCTCTTTAGTGTTTGAAATTCACTCAAATATGGGAGAACATATAATAATAATAATACATTTTATTTATATAGCGCCAACATATTCCGCAGCACTGTACAATTTATAGGGTTCAGATACAGACATACATAATAAAGAACGTCATTTCACACAATGGGACTGAGGGCCCTGCTCAAAAGAGCTTACAATCTATGAGGTAGAGGGGGTGACACAAGAGGTAGCAGCGGCGGCATTGCTTATACAGTGTTCAGACAATTTTGTGCATTAGGAATTGTGATCGGCTTGTCTGAAAAGATGCGTCTTTAGTTTGCGTTTGAAACTGTAGAAGTTGGGAGTTAATCTTATTGTCCGGGGTAGAGCATTCCAGAGAAGTGGTGCAGCTCGGGAGAAGTCTTGTATATGAGCGTGGGAGGTTCTGATAATAGAGGATGTAAGTATTAGGTCATTGAGTGAGCGGAGAGCACGGGTTGGGCGGTAGACAGAGATGAGGGAAGAAATGTATGGAGGTGCGGCATTATGGAGAGCCTTGTGGATGAGAGTAATAACTTTATATTTTATTCTATAATGAATAGGCAGCCAATGTAGTGACTGGCACAGACCGGAGGCATCGCTGTAGCGTCTAGCCTGATAGATGAGCCTGGCTGCTGCATTCAGAATAGGTTGTAGAGGGGAGAGTTTAGTAAGGGGAAGACCGATTAGTAAGGAGTTACAGTAGTCAAGGCGAGAATGAATCAGAGAGACAATAAGTGTCTTTAGTGTATCTCTGGTAAGGAAAGGGCGTATTCTGGAGATGTTTTTGAGGTGGAGGTGACATGAACGTGCGAGTGATTCAATATGAGGGGTGAAGGAAAGGTCTGCGTCAAATATGACCCCAAGGCAGCGGGCATGCTGCCTAGGAGTTATAGTAAGGCCTGAGACTGCAATGGATATATCAGGGACAGATCTGTTAGATGGTGGAAACAGTAGTAGTTCAGTCTTAGAGAGATTTAGTTTCAGATAGAGCGAGGACATGATATTAGAGACAGCAGAGAGACATATAAACATGTACACTTGCTTGTGATCTCCTTGGTTGGAGTCGAACCTAGGACTCCAGTACTGAAAGTGCTGCGGAGATTAAAGGGGAGGTATTGTCAGGAAGAGCTGATCTTTAAACAGAGGTTTTTATGGCAAGTATATTTTTAATAAGGTTTGGTAATCTTTCTATGCCATTATATATACTTGCAAAGAACCCTGACATCTTGCAGTTCTCAATGGCCACTGAGCCTCATAATAGGTAGACATGCCCTGGCACAAGCAGGCAGACCTAAGAAAAATATTCTGTCTATGTGGAGAATAGTCTTTGGGCACTTATATAAACATGATGTAGGTAATTGAGTATTGAAATTTAGGTATCCCTGTGCTAAATGTGAGACGTACTAAGTCTTAGTTTACCAATGTTTTTTGTGGAAACTACTTAACATCTCTGATGCTTTCTGTTTGTTTCACAGGAAAAGCCAAGTGGCCGTGTGGGAAACCTAAGAGAGGAACGCACGGAGTGCACAAACCTCCCAAACCGGTAATTTTCACACTGTTTGCTATCTTGATCGTTGGTGTTACGGCAGACAACCCATAGGTCACATAAGGTCCTCGAAGAATCACTCAGACCCCTTCTTCCTTCTGTTTATACAGTGTGGTACAGTGGAAAAGTGGCCATACGTGTGTAGCCATCCTCCATTAACATGAAGGGCCACATGAGAGGGCCCCTGTGAAATGTTTTGATTATGATATGATTATCAGTATTACCATTAATAACATTATGTTATTAATGTACTAACATACTGCTTTGTTATAGTTAAAGTGACAAGATATTATACTAAAATGTTGATCACAGCCAAAGGGTTGTCATTGACCAGCAATTCTAAACGATGCTCCACCTTGAGTGCACTTGGCGACCGTTTCAGAAAAAAGATTATTACCTCTTATTATTATCACTTCATCAGTTTTTCACCATAAAGGTATGTTTAGAGTAGAAGCTGAACTTCATTAACTTGGCACAGACTCTACATGGACAACAGAGTTATATGCTTCCTCCTCTGTTCTCCATATAATGGCTGGAGCAAACAGCTTATTGGTAGAGGTACTGGTGTCAGACCCCCACCAATCTGATATTGGCGACTTATCCTTATCAATCACTAAGTCTATAAGTGCCATTCGGCTTAGGCCCCACATTGCAGAAATGCAGCTTTTTTGTTGCAGATATTGCTACTTTTTTGAGCCAAAACCATGAATGGCTACAAAAGGAATGAGAATTATATAGGAAGTAGTTATACTTCTACCTTCTGCTTAACCCACTCTTGGCTTTGGCTCAAAAATACCACAGCAAAATTTGCAACAAAAAAACGCTTAAAGACGCCATCCAGCTTCCAAAAATTATGTGCCGATACATCCACAGTAGTGCTAAGTACTGACTTTTCCCTTGTTCATTCTTTACTTTGCTTTATTTTACTTGCTGCTCCTTGTATCCATGTTATTTACATGCAGTGAATCTGTGGACAAACTACCACACGTGATTCATCTGCCTTGCCTCACACTCTGTGTACCCCTCACTTCTCCATTCTTCCCTCTAATGAATTCACAGGTAAATAAATCACTCCCACATCTGAGGTCACATGCTGCTGTCATGTTTTGTTTGCAAGTTCCCTCCCCCCCTCTGAGCATCAAACACAGAGAGTGAGAGCAGGCTGATGCATCAATGGACATGTAGTTTCTTCACAGATTCTCTGCATGTAAATAACAATGATACAAGGGGCAGCAAGTAAAATAAAACCAAGCAAAGGCTGCACAAGGGAACAGGGATAATTTAGTACTGATGTGAATGTATTTGCAGATAATTTTTGGAAACTGGATAACCCCTTTAAAGACTTTCTTATTTATCTAATGTAGATCTTATGAATATTAACAATGTAGTACCATGTCATAACCTCAAAATTCATTATTATTATTTAAAATAATTACTTTTATATTTTCTTTAAACGATACATTTTCAGTGATATTCTGTATCTAAGCTGTCTGTGGAAGGGTTAAATCACGTTTAAAGTGAAGTGAAGACAAGGCAGGGACTGCAGGCAGAAGTTATTTGCTGCGCTGGCATAACAAGGCCCCAGCTTTACTTAGCGGTGCATTAGTGAGCTCATCACTCATCCTTACAGCAGGAAGCCGACGCTGGGAGTTCTTGGGGTTGTTGATAGACCCATAATCTCAGGCTAGAAAGATTAATTGAAATGAGAGGACTGTTTATGATATTTCATGGCTGCTCAAGATAAGCACGTTTATTTTACATTCATTAATCCAAAGTGGATAAATCAACACAACAGAAGTTTATTCCTCAATCTTTTTAGGAAATGTTGACTTTGTGAGATGTGGGGGGGTTTTCTTGGTAATTCTTTCCCTGTAGAAAAATTCACATTTTTGTAGAAATTGAATTGTTAATAATGGCACATAACCTGACCTTGGCCATATTTTACTTTATTCTGTCTGTTTATGTGATCATTTGTGCAATAAAAATGGTAATAGTGAATCTAGGTTTAGTGGAAACTCAGTTTTGCATCTTATTCCTTGTTTAAGCTGAAAATAGCAGTGAGCACATGTGAAAAAGCATCATTGCTAGGGTTTAGTATCTGTAGTTCTACACTTCATGCTGAACAACATGTTACATTTTTTCCAATGTAATATCGATACTTAGAAACAATACAATTTATATCATAAAAAATTAGGAAATTGTGGAGAAAGTATACATGGAAATGTATACATAATGTATGGTTGGTTGACGTGACACAGGTTACTGACAGACAGATTTCTTTGTCCTATTTATTTATTTATTTATTTTTTTAATTCTTTTATACTCCCCCCTTCCCCCAATATTACCTTTAAGAGTCCCCAACCCAGCAGGATCTCCTCAAGAAAAGCCACTGACCCTCAAGTGTTGACGTTTTTGTGAACTAGAACCTAGTCCTTTCCAGTATATCCAGATCCCTTTAATACTTCCATTTACGTTTACATGTAATTTGGTCTGAACAGTTTTGTTTGTCAGATTGACACATGACTGCTTTATATTTTAGTATAAGTATATATATCTTATTATATTTTAATTTTAATATACATCTAGATTTCTCAGAAGGACGTGCATTAATTTATACAGTAGATAAAACATACAGTGAGACATAATACCTTAGAATATTCCTATATAAAAGATCCTATGTGTCCCAAAAAAGCGACACACATATCATTCAGGTAGCCTACAAATAAAATTGCACGGGCAGTTAAAGCACCATACAGGCAAAATGTCTAAAAGTATATGGTTATTAAGGATCAGAACACTCTAGTTGTCTTAAGGGGTTTACAAGTTGAAATGAAGGCCAATGTTTTTGAAATCTTCTGTGTATGGCTGTATTATTTCTTCAAGCTTATGTCTATTGTCACATGTTATTCCTGAGCAGCAGCTTTTATTACATGTTGTCATATTTTTTGCTTCACAGAATAGCTCCTTGCACTGCAAGTTGAGTGTTAATTCTACAAATGACAAAAATCAAGACAAAAGCCCATCCAAGACTAGGCTTCCTAGAAAGGTGGATCTTCGGGCTCGGTATTGGGCTTTTCTCTTTGACAATCTCCGGAGAGCTGTGGATGAAATCTATGTAACTTGTGAATCAGACCAGAGTGTTGTCGAATGCAAGGTATTATATAAACATTAATATATGCCTACAAAATTGTGTTATGAAGTTGTTCTTACCTTCTCAAAGATGTTTTTTACGGTTTCCATCAAAATGTAGTTTTGTGGCGATTTCTTTAAAAGGTTAGCTACTGTCAGGGCAGTACAGAGGTACAGATTTCCCTTAAGCTGAATTTGCAGCTCATTTTGAGGCTCTGCTTCAGTTTTTTGCTGCAGAATGCACCAAACCTGAATTTGGAGAGGAATCCTCCTCTAGTAGTATTATCAGTAGTATTCAGTTGTATTCTCGGACTGCTAAAGAGAGAATTGATCCAGGAGTTTCTGCAAATCAAACATTTTATCATGTACCCATCCAATACTGCAGACAAACAAATCCACATTTATGGGTTATGTAATATAATTTAACGTGACAAAAATTAAAGGAGATTTCCCACAAACATAACCATATTTAGATTTGTAGACAGTTTTATAGATTTTTCTAAGCATCTTAGTGGTGATAGTCTTTTGTGTTGACCGGATTCCAGTGAATACCACCATGAATGCAGGAGCTGTCAGACACTCAGCCAAGATTTTCTTATTACGGACAGATTATCAAGCAGGAATACTACATGCATTAGATAAGAACCTGGCCACAGTAATTAAAGGGGTATTCCCATGTCCCTTACTCACCAGTCTTCGCTGCTGCAAAGACTTCTTCCTTCCTGGTTTTCGACGTCAATTGGTGGGCGGGGTTTCATATGCAAAGCCATACTGTCCGACTACCTCCAGTTTAGCTCCGCCCCCAAATTAGCGTGTATCTCCGCCCACCACATAGCTTGATCCTATGGGACGACTGAAGGGCCTGTGATGTCATCAAAGGTCCTATAACACTTGGATTTAGCTTGTTCTATATAGAGTTGGCTAAATCCTAGTAGGCTAAGGGACTAGGTCCTTCTGTCCACTAGCTTTTAGCCTGCTCTATATAAGGAAGCTAAATCCTAGTGAGCAGAGGGACCAGGTCCTTTAGCCCACTAGGATTTAGACTGCTTTATATAAGAAAGCAGCACTCATTTCCCCCCTCCTTTATCTGAGAGCAGGAAGCTAGGTAACAGGACACACACAGGAACAGCTACAGACACAGGCTCGCTCCCGTGCAGTTAGCCCCTCCTCCCTCCCCCCTGAGAGCAGGCAGCTACCTCACTTGACATTTGAGCAGATAATCCCAAGGGCCATAGAAACAAGGTGTCAACAATGAAGTGAATAAATTAAGATAATGGACAAACAAAGCAGTTTTGCTGAAGCAGTGTATTTAGGAAAAGTCTTAAATCCACATTAACAAGCAGTATAGATAGGATTCTGGTTATGGGACAACCCCTTTAAATCGTGGCTGGTTTCTGACCAGTGCCAAACCATAGAAAGTTCCTGCATACATGGTCACCACTAATATGCCTAGAGGAATTCTTTAAAATTCTGCTATATTTTTAAGTACTTATCGTTACAAAAATGTTTAAATTTTAAAGGGGCTCTATCATTGGGAAAAGTCATTTTTAGCTAAGCACATACATGCATATCCTTTAGAAAGGCTATTCCACACATAACTTTTGTATGTAAATTGCCTCAGTAGTGTTTGAATAAGTCTGTTTTCATATGCTAATTAGCCTCCTCCATGCACCTCGAAGTATCTGTGTCTGCTATGAGAGCAGAGAGATTCATCAGCACAACAGCCTCTCTGCTCTCATAGAGAATAGAGGGTGCACATAGACACTTCCAGGGTGTACAGAGAAGGCTAATTAGCATATGACTAAAAACGGACTTATTATAAAAAAAACCTGAGGCAATTTACATACAGAACGTAGGTGTGAAATAGCCTTTCTAAAGGCTCTGCAAGGATGTGCTTAGCTAAAAATGACTTTTCCCAATGAGCCCCTTTAATTGTCTACATACTGAAATATTGTTATGTTCTCGGGAATACCTCCTAAACAAAAATGTTACAGCTATACAGTATAATTTGTGTTTCAGCTCTTTTTGTCTCCTGTTATTTAGTTTACTTGTATAGCGCTATCATATTTGCAAAGCTTTACAGTCTGTTGGTCACTGTCCCATATAAGGCTCACAAAGTAAATTCCCACCAATATATCTTTGGAATGTGTGGAAGAAACTCATGAAAACACAGTGAGAACATAAAAACTCCTTTCAAGGACTTCTCCTTTCAACTGCCAATTTGGATTAAAGGTGTTTTCCCATGTCATTGTGTCAGCAGTGACTGAAGCAGATCAGATAATGTGCAAATATTTGAACACTGAGGGTTAGTGTGCGTTTACACTGGAGATATCAGCCCTGGCTTTCTCAGAAGCTGACATAAGAGCAGTGTAATATATTATGTGAACATAAATTCATAACAGTCATGAAGCCATGTTATTTACCGGGATAAAAAGCCTATATGTTAATCGAGGTTACAATCTATCTGTGTGCCGAATTTCATTTAAATCCGTTCAGCCGTTTTTGCGTAATTGGGGAACAAACACACAAACTTTCACATTTATAATATCAGTGGGATAATAATAGTATAATTGGGGTGTAATGTGTAACTCTAAATTTGTTGACCCTTCCCCCAAGTCACCCTTAAAGGATTATTGTAAATTTGAGAAATTTGCTGACAGGACTCTTACACTTATCTACATTGGCGTTTTTCTAATGCTCAGGTTAAACTGAAGCCATATTTTACATGTCAGTAGTGCAGAATACGACATGTGGCCACCAGCTGTAAATGTAAGAGAGGTGTCAAAAAAAAATTAGTGTATCACGGGTCTGAAGACGGTTGGAACCAATTTTCATTTGCTGCGACTCCTGTGTTTAGCTGTAGGTGGCACCATTGTAGTTTTAGTGCATCGTCTTCCTCTTCAGTGACTAAACAAGATCTAGTCAGTATCACTTACACTCCTCCCCCTTGAATCTTTTTTGGATTGTGATTGTTACTGTGAAATTTCTCATTTTACAAGTTCTGCATGAGATACAAATTTTCACAATTTCTTTGATTAGGATTTTAGTGGGAGTTCTGACTAGGTTGATATCTCACTTTTATCTAGGACTGTTCCTTACTATACATTTTTGCATTGCATTGCTTTATATTTAATGCTGTACTGTTCTTCTTCATTGCACTTTGGTATAATATATTATATTCTGAGCAGAGTAGTTTTGCTGTCTGTCATTGCATCTATGTGATGTGTTTTGTATAGTTTAACAAATCCAATTTGACCTTCAGAGACAAGGCCACTTGGACCTTTGTCTGCCTGTTCTCAGGTCCCTGCCCTGCCGTATCCTATAGATAGAGCAATTTCCACTGTTTCAGCACCGGAGTTTTATCTGCAGCGAGAAGCATTGTAGGTGAATAAGAGAGCTGTATTGATGTGCAGGGCCCTGGGGTCCTGGCGTCCTGGTATAGAGTGTCATCAGGACAAAGAGATGGCGCCAACAGTCCTGCCGTGCGCGCCAGTGACTAGAATTAATTACAAACCAATCGAATCTGTTGCAGCCAATTGGTAAACTAATTGGTAACTTAAGCTGGATATCTAGCTGTGGTGATCCGGGATGGGGGAGGGAGAATCCTGAGAGACACTTTTGTCCAGCGGTGGGTGAGATGTCCGGAGAGAGATATGCATGAGTGACGGAGCCCCCTGCTGCTGCTTGTCCTGTTTGTATTCCCTTGTTCGGAAAACATGGCTTGTGTTACAGCTCTCAAGGCATGAAGTCTGATCAACCTGATAAGGTGAACAGAACAGTTCTTCAATGAGGTATATGTATGGGAGATGATCTCTTATTTACAAGCAGATGGAGCCCTGCTATTACAGATTAGGACTAATTGGGAGTCTATGATAACCATCATTGAAGAAAAGTAATGTTCAATATAAGTATTCTGGATGATCTCCTAGCAGAAAGAGCGAGGTAGTACGGTATTGACTATGTATTGGTCAAAAATCGGACAACTCGGTGGCTTAGTGGTCAGCATTGCAGCTTTGCAGCACTGTGGTCCTGTGTTCGAATCCTGCCAAGGACAACGTCTGCAAGGAGTTTGTAAGTTCCACCCGTGTTTGCGTGGGTTTCCTCCCACGCTCCAAAGACATACTGATAGGGAGAGAAAAAAAAATCTCCATGCTATGTACATCTTCAGTATAGTTTTAAACACTTATTAAAGAATCACTCCAGTATATGTAAGTATTTTCCCAATGTGTGTATTTCTTTAATATTATCTTCTTAGTTATTTATTTCTATCTGAAAATCCATGGGATCTTTCTCTTCAGTTGGACTATGTGATCTCTAGGCGACTCCCTGAGAACTACATATATTTTGTTTTTCTTAAAGGGAGTCACCATCTTAGCCTCCACCTTTTCTGTTTGATGTAGCTGCATGGACTGTACCATAGAAGCTCTCCACAGGGAGGACAGAAATTCCTATCACAGTTACTGCAGATGATTAGACATGCTTTTACCACACAGTTATTATAAGATGACAGTTCAGCATGCCTGGCTATCTACTTATCGTCTCTTAGATTTTTAGGAGAATATAATTATATTGTCCTACAGCAGGCAGAGATGGTACTGCCTCTAGCAGTCCATGTGTTGCTGTGCAGAAGCATAATTCGGTTGATAGCAGAGCCATAAGAAAAAGAAATCTAAAAATAAAGATGGTGTGTGATCAAAGCAGACATATTGCGACACTACAGGTGAATAAAATAAGTGCAGTATACTTAAAAAAAAATGCTAACTCTGATAGACATTTAGCTGAGAGATGCATAGAGGGATGACTTTTTTTTATCAGACTGCTTCTTTAAAAACCTGCAAAAATATGAAAAAAACATTTCAGAAATACATTTAGATATATACACATTCCTGTCCTGAGAGATCCATATAGATTATTGACCATTAAAATTCTTTCCCACCTCTTTGCTTTTATGGAAATAATTTTTCATTACGCTGTCATGTACCTTCTTTGTACCTCACTTGTCTGATGTAGAGTTGAAGTGTTGTGCTTTGAGATCCAATAAAAATAAATAAATTGTGTATTCGAGGGGAATTTGTGTCTGCAAAGGTTTTGCCTGGTCCAGGTTTCTGTATGAGTTCTGTAAATTGCTCAGTACATTAGGGCAAGAGAAGACCAAGATGATAAAGGTCCAAGTGTAGAGTAAAGAATAAAAAGACTTCAGTTACAAGATCACTTCTATATACTCGAATGACAGAATATTAGATAAGGATGAAGTAACTGTGGTTGACTGAAGGGGGCAGTGTAGAGAATGGAGAATAAAACAGGTATTTGGAAAGAAACATATCAAGTATGCTAAAAAGGCTAGCCAAGAAAGGACACAAGCTCTTACCTTGTATACTTGGACAGCTCCTGTACTGACCAAGGTGTTTCAGGCTACAAGCAAAGTTACAGGGTGCAAACCAACCCTGGGTGTACCCTGATCCAGCGGTTTGACTTGGTTCCATCTGTACTTTATTCCCTTATTCATGCTTAACAAAATACAAAGGAAAGATGAAATGGAGTGTACCTGCTGAATCAAACTATACATAATTTGTTTGCAGCCGATAACCATAGAGACACAGAGATATGCAAAAAAAAATAAAATATATATATATATCTATATATATATATATATATATCTATATCTATATATATATATATATATATATATATATATATATCTATATCTATATATATATATATATATATATATATATATATATATATATACACACACAGAATACGTTAGAACAAGCGCAGTAGCTATTAATCCTTTCAGGGCTGAGGTGCAAGTCTATAAGGGCCCAGCATGAAACCCAAAAAGCCACAAATTACAAAAAAAGACTGCACTCCAATATTTAGGAAAAAGTGATAATTACTGTGGGTTTATGCAACGTTTTGGTCCCAAAATACCTAGCTTGGGAAAGGTCCAGGTATTTTGGGACTGAAATGTCGTGTACGGATTAAACCCACAGTAATTACCACTTTTTCCTAAATATTGGAGTGCTGTCTTTTTTCTAATATACATATATATATATATATATATATATATATATATATATATATATATATATATATACAGTCACCGGCCACTTTATTAGGTACACCTGTCCAACTGCTCATTAACACTTAATTTCTAATCAACCAATCAAATGGCGGCAACTCAGTGCATTTAGGCATGTAGACATGGTCAAGACAATCTCCTGCAGTTCAAACCGAGCATCAGTATGGGGAAGAAAGGTGATTTGAGTGCCTTTGAGCGTGGCATGGTTGTTGGTGCCAGAAGGGCTGGTCTGAGTATTTCAGAAACTGCTGATCTACTGGGATTTTCACGCACAACCATCTCTAGGGTTTACAGAGAATGGTCCGAAAAAGAAAAAACATCCAGTGAGCGGCAGTTCTGTGGGCGGAAATGCGTTGTTGATGCCAGAGGTCAGAGGAGAATGGCCAGATGGTTCGAGCTGATAGAAAGGCAACAGTGACTCAAATAGCCACCCGTTACAACCAAGGTAGCCAGAAGAGCATCTCTGAACGCACAGTACGTCGAACTTTGAGGCAGATGGGCTACAGCAGCAGAAGACCACACCGGGTGCCACTCCTTTCAGCTAAGAACAGGAAACTGAGGCTACAATTTGCACAAGCTCATCGAAATTGGACAATTGAAGATTGGAAAAACGTTGCCTGGTCTGATGAGTCTCGATTTCTGCTGCGACATTCGGATGGTAGGGTCAGAATTTGGCGTCAACAACATGAAAGCATGGATCCATCCTGCCTTGTATCAACGGTTCAGGCTGGTGGTGGTGGTGTCATGGTGTGGGGAATATTTTCTTGGCACTCTTTGGGCCCCTTGGTACCAATTGAGCATCGTTGCAACGCCAAAGCCTACCTGAGTATTGTTGCTGACCATGTCCATCCCTTTATGACCACAATGTACCCAACATCTGATGGCTACTTTCAGCAGGATAATGCGCCATGTCATAAAGCTGGAATCATCTCAGACTGGTTTCTTGAACATGACAATGAGTTCACTGTACTCCAATGGCCTCCACAGTCACCAGATCTCAATCCAATAGAGCATCTTTGGGATGTGGTGGAACGGGAGATTCGCATCATGGATCTATGCCACGAAGAATTGAGGCAGTTCTGAAGGCAAAAGGGGGTCCAACCCGTTACTAGCATGGTGTACCTAATAAAGTGGCCGGTGAGTGTGTATGTATATATATATATATATATATATATATATATATATATATATATATACACACACATATATAATGTGTATACTGTGTTTTCAATAGTTTTTTTTATTGCTGCTTCATTTATTATGTTGAATTGAATTGGCCCAGTAAAACAAAAATTTTTTGTAACAGTGAAGATTACTAAAAAATTTTAAAACGTTAACCAGCGTGTTTCTTTATAGAGATCAGCTCTCCTTACATTAACTTTCCAGTAAGCCTGTGAGAGACTTGTGTTTAAACACATCATCCAATCTGAATAAGGCAGGCTTAAAAAAATAACATAATACATTGCACTACATAGGTAGTCAATATATTCTCTTACGCTGGGTTCACACCAGCGTCTGTACTCCGTTATCAGGTTTCCATCTTCTGCATGCAGAAGACGGAAACCTGTCATGCCGAGTCCGGCCGTGAGTGTCGGTGAGCGTTTTATGCTCTCCGCAGCGAATCCGATTTTTTTTAAACCTGACACAGAGTACTGCATGTCCGACTCTGTGTCCGGTTTAAAAAAAACGGTTTCGCCGCAGAGAGCATGAAACGCTCACGGCTGGACACTTTTCAAATCCATTCAAATGAATGGGTTTGAAAGATGCCGGCAGGTTTCCGTCTCCTGCCCTGTTTTGTGCAGGAAACGGAAACCTGCAGAACGGAGTCCCGGGCGCAGATGTGAACGAACCCTTAGCGATTAAAAGTTAGAAAGTGCAAGTCCTCTAGGGGGACTACAAATCGCATAGAAAAAATTAAAGTTATATATGTTAAAAAAATATGCACATTAAATGCATTACACAGGGTTGGAGAAAACACCATGCTCAGAGTAAACAGACCTGCATTAAACTCAATGCTACCTTTGTATTTACATAGAGAGATAATTCACACTGTCCAAGCCCCTATCAGCAAACTGCAATTAGCTGACCTGATTGTCCTGACTGCAGAGCTATAGATAACTTAAGCAGTGGTGCTTCGGTAGGGTCCCCACCCAGATACAGGCAATACATGAATATTGCACACTGTTTGCCAAGCCGTAACTCAACACAGGAACACCAGCTTAGGAAAAAACATACAGTGGCTGTTCTATAATACCAGTGACTAAGGGGTAAACTAAACAGGACATTTTCGAGTTTTGGTTTATTGGTGTTTTTTGATAATGAACTCATGGATTTTAGTACATTGTCTTGTTCATTCTCCTTTGTTAAAATGATTTATATATGTTATGTTTTTGTAACATTATCTATAACATATATGTCCATGAAGTTATTATTTTGCATTTTAATTATATGGTTAATGCCATACCTCCAGTTACAAACAACATAAATACATACATAAATGAATAGTTCAGGTCACTGCAAGAAATTTTAGTAATAATATAATACCATATTTTATAAAAGAAATATGTCCACCATATTTCCACCAATCTCCTCCTCCTTATCTTCACTCAGTTTATATCTCTCACTCACAGAGTTGTAGAATGCAGCAGCAACAGCAGCAATTATTTGCGTGTCTTTTCCACCAGCCTTCTTCTTCCCCTCCACTCTCCTATGTAGAAAGTAACTCCATCTGAAAAGTTGAAAAGGAAATTTATTTATTTAATAAGAAATATCACAAAGTTTCGTATATTCCCCTGTACTATTCACTTATGCAAAATTGTTTATAACTGGAGGTATGATTTAATACACTAGGGCCAAAATATTTGCATATCATTTGTGTTTATTATTGCTTTATTTTTACTATTTTATAGAGTTGAAAGTGGTCTTTACTATATATTATATATTTCCACTTTTTTTATACAGTATGTAGATTTTATTGTCATGATCTGTAGTGAATATTCCGTGTGAAAGCAGTAACATAGTTTATAGGTTCTGTCCTGTTTGCTGCGGAAAAAAAACTAATCCTATGTATCTCTTTTTGTATAAATATGTATCTTTCAGAAATTGTGTTTAAACTCTGCCTAAGGAAGGGATCTGAGAAATCCTGAAAGCTTGCAATCTGTCAACATTTTTAGTTAGCTATTAAAAATAGGTATCAACTACTGAAGACTCTCAATTTTTTATAAAATAAATAAATAAATAAATAATTGTGAATGATATAGCTCAGACTTTTTCATTAAAATGAAGGAATGTGATTTGCTTGTTATAAGTCAATGGGATCCTTGTACAAATTTTAAGTCAGCCATAGTAGTTGTGTAATGTGTGAATTAAAATGTATCCTTTACACTAAATTAATTAATATGAAATAGAAGTGATTTGTTTATATCAAGTGGCCAGTTCACTAATAAATCTGTTATCTTATGCCATTCTTTACATAGGAAGTATTAATGATGCTTGATAACTATGTGCGGGATTTTAAGGCACTTATTGACTGGATCCAGCTACAGGAAAAGTTGGAGAAAACTGATGCCCAGAGCAGGTAGATGTTGTTATGTTCACGTTTGTTTTGTCTTTCACAGTATTTGCTCCTTTATTAAAAGGGCTTATCTGATTTCTAACATTGATGGCCTATCCTTAGGATAGCCCATTAATATTGGATCAGCTGTGCATTGACAGCTAGGACTCCCGCAGATCACTGTTACTGAGACAGCACGATTCGCGGTATTGCCACAGAAATTTCAATGTGACAACTCTGCAGTACCCACACTCATTGCTACAGTTTGTACGGCGAGTAAGCAGCCCTGCTCGCAGTTTGTAAACAATACCACAATCCGTACTGTCACGGTCACTGTGATATGTGATCTTTCCTACAAGCCTCCTCCTGTGTAGATCAGTTGAAGTCAGCCTCCTCTTTGCTGCACCAGTAGCAGCAACTCTCTTCAGCGAGATTGAAATCCTGCGCATTCGCTGTCGGTTTGGCCCCACATGGCCACTTTGGGTTAGGACTGAGTGAAACCGCAAGATTTCAGACTCGCTGAAAAGAGTTGCTGCTACTGATGCAGTAAAGAGGAGGCTGACATTATCTGATATACTGTACATAAGACATGTCCTGAGTTTGAATTTCTTTTTTTTTTTTTGCGGACCTAAAAAACATGGACATCTGAATAAACACATTTAAATGAATGGATAAGAGTGACTGCTGTGAAAAAATACTGGCATCACAGACTATGCCATTTATGCCAACAATGCAGTTTTATCCTCTTTAGTTAAAGGGGTTATCCCGTTATATTTTTTGTGGCGAGGCACAGTCATGTACCATGTAATATACTATGTGACTATCAAGAAACTACATCTCCCATGAATGCATTGCAGTTTGGCTCTTGTTAGCCCCTCTCCCAAGTTGTTTGAGTACTGTGTATTGCTCTAACACGTGCTCTGTAGACAAGAGCGAAAAATATGAACATTAAAGTGAAACTAAGCAAAAGTTGTTGGTGATCATTACTGTAATAAATAGGGGAAGTAGTTCACACCATGGGGAAATAGTGAGCATACATTTTCATTCTGCTTAATTAATAGGTAAGATCTTCTGCACGTTTTAATAACTTTTTGTGTATATATTTTGAGGCAGTTTCTGTAAAGGGCATACCTATCTAAAGGTCTTTCGCCTCATTTATCAACACCACCTCTTTGCATTCTTTGTTAGATGTTTTCAAAGGGATCGTCCTGTTATGGACACTTACCCCCATCCTCTGGATAGGAAATAAGTGTTCGAATGCTAGGGGGGGTCCAACCTTTGGGTAACCCAGCGATCAAGAGAAGGCGTGTGGACTGAAAGTCCTCCTAAGGCCTCCTTCTGAATGGAGCGCCAATGCGCTTGCGTGACTGGAACTCCATTCAGTTCTATGAGGCTGAGGGTCCTGCCAACCAAATAGAAGTTAATGAAGCGCTGGTCACACAATCTCATTGCTGCTCCATTCGCAAAGTTGCTTTAGGGGGACTTTGAGTCCTTGTCCTCCTAATCACTGGGGGACCTGGTAATAAGGAACAAGTTTCCATAACGGAACAAATCTATTAAATCATTCTAGCACTCTTGGAATTTTTTGTGTGTTTTATGAAAACATATCTATTTTTTGTTTAGTCCAAAATTGTTCAACTTTCTAATATATTTTCTGCTTGTTGATTGAAGTTTGAAACACAATCATTTTAGTGTCTAACTTGAGCTGTGGTCACACATTCACAGACAGCAAAAAGGGATCTTGTGGTGTATTGAAACACAACATATATTACAAAGTTACATAATATTGTTGTTCACTGAAAAAGCCTTCTTTACATTAAGCTCTAAAATGCTTTTAACAGATTCTTTATGTGTCGATAGGTCTGGCAGATGGGGCCAAAAAATAAAAAAACCATGTACTCACCTCTCGCCAGTCCTTGGTTTCCAGCAGTGGTTGCTGTGTATAGGTCCCCTGGCTGATGTCAGTGCTGTAGTCCCGTTTGTGTGTAGTGGCCAGTGAACAGTGACCTCTTCACAAATGGCGATGTCAGCGCTCTAGTCAGGTGGGGACCTAGTGAGTACATTTTCCATGTATTAATGGACTCATTTGCAGGATCTACTGAAACAAAAAGAATTTGTTGGACAACCCATTGCAGTATTTCTTGTATATTTTGTGTGCGCTGCACCCATACTGTCAGTATGCCATGTCTCTGGAGGTCTTCATGTTCGCTCCCTCATTAGACAGAACACTTCTGTGTGAGAAGTATTAATGAATGACCACTTGTATGACTTCTAACACCATGCTTGCCTCTAGGGTATAGTAATTTCACTTCTGTCTGCACATAAGGCCAATACAGTAGTTCTGTGATTATTTATCATATTGCATTCACACAATACAAGGTTGTTTGATCTGTTGAAGGGAAACTGAGAAATGTTTACAGTAATGAGTCGGGAATTACACCAATTAACATTTATCTATCTAAATGGTTTCTCATGGCTGTTTCACATAAACGAAGTACACTTTTATTATCTGAGCATTACTATACTGTACATGATGTCAACATTCTACAGAATAAAAATCATTTTGTATATCTTCCCTTTTTCATATATTGTTATTGACATAATATTAGCTTTTATATTCCTATATAAGAATTGTTACTGTAGTTTAAAGGAGTCTTGTATTGTAATTGTCACCTTTATCCTATAGACCTACCTCTTTGGCCTGGGAAGTGAAGAAAATGTCACCTGGACGCCATGTCTTGCCTAGTCCATCGTCTGATAGAGTGAGCTCCACTTCAAGTGCTAGGAGGGCACTCAATTTTGGGTAAGAATGATGATGTTATTTTAACAGATACATTATTATATGCTTAAAGGTGTTATCACATTGGTAGATCAGATGCCAGTTAATGATATGCACGTTACCATTTGAGGGTACTTCTGTTCACACTCTGACAGTGTGCTATCAGTGTCAGACTTTGTGTGGAAACACAGTTGGATAAAGATATGGTAGCATCCAGTTGTTACTGGAGAAATAACAGCGGATCAGTACAATGCAGAGTTTTTAGAAAGTGCACCAGTGTAATGCAGCAAGTGTGAACCCACTGTGTCACTAAACTGATTTTGTGGCAGACTGTGAAGCACCAGGGGAGGGATATAAAAAACTGCCAATTCTTCCATAGACCAATGGATTGTGCTCACTCAAGGGTTTCTCTTTCTCTAAATATTCATCAGATAACCCGGACTTTATCTGTGAGAAAGTATTCACAGCAGTGGATCTGGCTCTTAGGTATTTGCCGTCAACAAGGCTTTTTAAGATGAGATTGAAATGATGCCATAAAGTGTGAATATGAAAACCGCCTGATTTTTTTTCAAGTGTATCACGTCCAATGCAAACCTATACCTCTGCTGTGAATCTGACACATAATCCAACAGTTTTGGATGTGGTTTAAAGGGGTTTTCCCACAATCAAATTTAAATTTGTAGACAAAAATGTAAAATTTTTAATGTTTTTGCAAATATAAATAAACTTTATAAATAAATTTTAAAGATTTTTTTTTTATAACCGTTTTAGTGGTGAAAATCTTTTGTCTTGATCTGTTGCCAATGGATACCGTTATGAATGCAGAATTTTTCTATGGTCTGCCACTGGTCAGAAACCCAGTCTTCATTTCCTTATTTTGGATATGTATCACACATGGGCACTATATTTTGCAGGCAGATTTTAATGCGGAATCCGTGTCAAAATCCATCTGTAAAAACGGCTCCCATTCACTTCAGTGGGAGCCACTCACTTTTTTTTTCTCGCTAGCTAGCAGAAAAAGGAAGTGACATGCCCTACCTTGCCGTGGACTCTGTGGCTGAGTCAGCCGCGGTGTCCACGGCTCGAGGCACATTCCTGTTTAGCTCCATTCATTTGGGCCTAATCAGTAGCGGAATGCCGATGCATCAGCATCCCGTCGCGGCTAGCCGTGCCAAAGAAAAACACACAGCGGAAAACTTCCACTGTGTGAACTAGCCCTAACAGATCAATAGCTTTTATGTTCAGGCTTTTACAACACACTGTGCTTTGTTTACTCTTTTGTTTTTCAATAGTTGTGAAAATATTTAATATATTCACTTTATAAAATAATAGTTGTAGTATCATATTTCTTTGTTAGCACAACAAATATTAGGTGCCATTACTAGTCTTGCAATTGTGTTATAGTGTTTGTGTACATTGTATGTTGTGTCTAACGTTCTAATACCTCTTCTATCATTTTACAGAGGGCCTACTCTCACCTTGACTCCAGGACGTTTGACGCCTTCAGGGGTTAGTTGGGCTGATAAAGTAAAAGCAAACCATGGAGCTTCTGCCAGTCCTCAGGTCGCAGAGATTATCCATCCATGTACATCAGCCCCAATGCAGAGAGCACTGCATGAGAATGGTGAGCTATGGCAATATATCATTTTTAGGCTGTGAATGTGCTTATAGTTAGCCAGTGTGTGATCAGATTAGTAATGATAATTTTTGTCCAGTGTATTTAATGATTGTAAATGTATTTTCACACTGGGTATGTTAATAAATCTTCATTTGATGTTTTATGTGTTAGTGGTGACTTTATGAATGTAGCGGTTATGTTTTGTGTTACTCTTTCCACTGGTGTTGAACAGTGGCTACAGAACACCTCCCTTTTTTCCTCTTAAACTTTCTACTTTATCCTAGTCATAAATCTATCAGCGAGGATAAGGAAGTAAGGTGGACAGGCTCCAGATGGGAACACTAGTCCTGTGTCTTTGTTTTGTATGAAATTGCTTTATGAAAAGAAATGACAGATACTCAGCAAGGTTAAGAGGAATGGGTTTTAAAGGAATCACAAGTCGTTTAACATTTAGTGCTACAAAACATGACAAAGCCTTCCTAAAGTAAAATATGGAAATCTCAGCTCCATCAAGTATCAATAATACAACACAAGTAAAGGGGTATTCGGCTAATAACAAGTCATCCTCTATTCATCTGCTGGGAGCCATACTAATCCTGAATCTTCTTGTTTGACTGGAGTATCACTTGTATGTGTGCTGTTGCTTCATTCATCTCTTGGGACTGCCAAAGATTAGCGGAGTACATCTATCAGCTGTATGCACAGTCCCGTGTAACTGAATGACATGGCAGTGGACTTCTGTGCCTTTCAAACAGGTAGACTAATAATGCACATCCACTTGATCATTGGAGATCCAGGGGATCTTTTGTTACTAGAATACCTCTTTAATCTCTATTTAACCCCTTCCCACCGATGGCACTTTTTGACTTCCTGACCAAACTCGATTTTTCAAAACTGACATGTGTGACTTTATGTGGCAATAACTTTGGAACACTTTAACTTACCAAAGTGATTTTGAAATTGTTTTCTCGTATCACATTGTACTTCATGTTAGTAGTAAATTTTGGTTGATATGTTTTGTGTTTAATTATGAAAAAATAGGAAATTTGGTGGAAATTTTTAAAAATATGCATTTTATAAAGTTTGAAATGATGTGCATTACATACAGATAGTCAGACCGCCAAAATTATATCGTAAATCTAATGTACCAGGTCTCTGCTTATGTCGGCATCAAACTTTAGTCACCCTTTTATTTTTACGGACATTATAAGGTTTACAAGTGAA
Organism: Leptodactylus fuscus; assembly: GCF_031893055.1. Lineage (NCBI taxonomy): Eukaryota > Metazoa > Chordata > Amphibia > Anura > Leptodactylidae > Leptodactylus > Leptodactylus fuscus. The sequence goes on from NC_134269.1 coordinate 95,898,453, forward strand.
ACAACAATATTCAAAATTTTCAAGACATTTCCAAAACCCATTTTGTAAGGGACTAATCCAGTTATGAAGGGGTTTTGAAAGACCCTTGTATTAGAAACCCCCATAAATCACCCCATTTTCAAAACTGCACCCCTTAAAGGGGCTCTATCACTGGGAAAAGTAATTTTTATCTAATCACATGCTTGCATAGGCTTTAGAAAGTCTATTCCACACTTACCTTTTGTATGTAGATTGCCTCAGTGGTTTCTGAATAAGTCCGTTTTTATTCATATGCTAATGAGCTTCCAGCCAGCTCAGGAAGTTCCCAGCAGCCTCCTCTCTCCTATTATCTCCTATGTGTGTGAGGCAAACAGGAAGCTGAGTCATCAGGCAGCAGCAGCCTCCCATAGAAAACAGCAGGGAGAGGTGTGCACCATCTATCGTGCACTAGTCTAATTAGCATATGAATAAAAAACAGACTTATTCAGAAACCACTGAGGCAATCTACATACAAAAGGTAGGTGTGAAATAGACTTTCTAAGGGCTATGCAAAGGTGTGATTAGTTAAAAATGACTTTTCCTAGTGATAGAGCCCCTTTTAATAAGCCAAAACAACATATATCAAGTATTTCGGCCCTAAAAGTGCTTAACAGGAATTGAGACAAAATGGAGGTGAAATTTACACATTTTATTTTACTAATATTTTCGTTTAGCCCTAGAATTTGCACATTCACAAGGGGTTAAAGGAGAAAACACATCCCACAATTTGTTAGGCAAGTTCTCTCGACTACCACAATACCCCACTTGTGGCTGTAAACTAATATATGGACGCACAGCGAGACGCAGAAGGGAAGGCGCGCCAAGGAGCTTTTAGAGGGCAGATCTGGCTGTGATCAGTTTCAGGAACCATGTCGCATTTACAAAGCCCTTGAGGTGTCAAACAGTGGAAACCTCTAGAAAGTGACCCCATTTTGAAAACTGCACCCCTCAAAGAATTTATCAAGTGATGTAGTGAGCATTAGCAACCCCGAAGTGAATATATAAGCTGTGCAGAGTAAATTGGGTACACCAAATCCCATTCTATTTTCCCACTAGCTATTATGACACGGACGGGGAAGAGGGGCATTCTCGGGGGTCAGTGCTGGTGTATTCTCTCTCATAAGCTCTAAATATGGGGTGTCCCCTTAAAATGCTCGCACAGTTTATACATTTCCTTCTAGTCGCAGCCACTTGTGTCCTAATGATTTGGCGACTTTGGGTTTTTTTTGTCTTCATATTGTACAAGCTAGATTTTTTTTTTCTTCTGGCAATGTGGCCATATTAGGGCTTGCTGTTTGCGGTATTAGATGTACTTTTCAATGCCACCATTTTGGGGTGCCTGTAACTTATTGACTATATTTTATTAACTCTTTCTGGGTAGGATGTAAAAGAAAATATCAATGCTGGTATTGCTTTTTAGCATTTTTTTTCCCCGTTCAGCGTACAGCATAAGTAACATGTTAGCTTTATTCTGCGGGTCGGTACGGTTACGACGATACCTCATTTATATTATTTTTTAATGTCATGTTTGACCACCGGCATCTCAGGGGTAAACACCTGCTATCGGACCCGGTTCCGACCGCGGGTGTTACAGGGCAATGCCAGCCGTATGTTACAGCTAATACCAGCAGGACATGGTGCGCACATAGTTTCTGTGTGCACACCATGCAGCCACCGTAGTACTACGGCGGTTTGCGGAAGTCCTTCCCGGCAGCGCCGTACTATTACGGCAAATGTTGGGAAGGGGTTAAAGGGAGTCTGTCAAAGTAAAGTGTTGTTTTATTCCTAATCAAATAAAAGTAAAAGTGCTTTATAGGTGTGCCTTATCTTGCTCTGTATTTGGTTCTCCGCTCTAGATTCCTGGACAAAGCACTTTTCTCCTTATCTGCACATAAAAAAAGTGATTTTCATGAAACTGGGGCTCTGAATAACAGATATTGGGAATCAGTAGAATCACCCCTATAAGATACTGTGATTAGGTTTGTAAACAATTTACTGCTGACCGGGTCCCTTTAAGTGCAGAGTTTGGTGTAAATAGATCTTTTATGCCCCTTTGGATAATTGGCTTCTCCCCAATGTCTTCTTCTGAATCAACATTGCAATAGCTTGAACTGGTTACAATCTGTCATTTCAGACTGCCTTTACTTTTATTGCAGTTGGCTAAGTTTGGAACCTTAAAGGGGTTGTCTAGGATAAACTGATAATTATCCCCTAAACTAAACTCCTTCCCCCCACCTAACTTCTACTTTACTTCAATTTTTAAAAATAAATGTATAATTACCCATATCCCTGGAGGGACAGCTCCAGGGACACTTTCTGATAATCCGATGACGCTCCGTTTCTCCACTTCCAAAACGGAACGTCGCCATCACTCTTCCCCCTCCCTTATCCCCTGCAATACTTACTTTATTAACCCACCACTAGTACTAACAGACCTTTATAAAAAAAAAAAAAAGAAAAAGATTTTCTGTCCGGAAAACCCCTTTAAGCACTGGCTTTGTCAACTAAACATGACCTTGGTAAGAATGTCATTTGATGCTTTCTTGTTTTTGCTGTAGATCGAATTGATACTGAAGGATGGGAGACGGTTCAGCGTGGCAGGCCTATTCGTTCCAGATCTTCTGCTGTGAATATCAAGTCTGAGTCAGCTTCAGATACAGAACTTAAACTAAAAGATGACAGTGACAAAGAAAATATCTGCTCCAAATCTCCAACTGAGGTTCCTGAAGAGGCTGCAAAATCAGAACACCCCCCTGTACTTGTTGAACCACCTCCTAAGGAATTGCTTTGTCCTTGTGAAATTCCACTGACAGAAATCACTCAGGTAGAGGATGTGTGTAGAAATTCATTGCCATGCTTATTTCCATAAACTATTAAGCTTTACCTTACTTTTGTACTGTCTTGTGTGGTTTTGTGTAGTTAATTGTAATGGTAGGTTTATTCAATACCATTTTTCAATTAATGAGCTGGTGGTTAGGTAGTACCTGAAGATGTAATGGACATTCTTGTAGCCAGAAGGGAGAATGCTGCACCCCAATGGGCAAGGAATGTAATTGTACCTAGTGATGGTACGTTTACTGATCATGATGATGACTTACCATGGCATGATTATTTATCGTTGATCACAAAGGTATTTGTAAGCTCTCAATTTTTCTTGAGAAGGACAGAAAAACTGGCATGGATGTGGATGATACTTTGATATTTCATTATATTTACCAGGCATCAGGCCATTTGAGTATATTAGCTCATACACACATTATCTTTTTTTTTTTTAATGACCTTCACTTATAATGACAATTTTCACTTGAGTCTTTGCTCTTATGTTTGAAAAGTTTGATACTTACTTTGAGGTTTTCAGTATAATAGTATATGCAGCCTACAAATAAGTGAGGCAGTGTGTCAGGGTAAAGGGATAAGGTTATTTTCCCAGCAGTGGGACACTTACTGATCAGGTATTGGTGGCATATGCTATTGCTAGAGGATTCTGGACTATTTATGTGCAGGATGGACTTATATAGGGGTATTTTCCTTTCATAAAGTGATTGCATATCTCCATTACTTTCTGACCACCCATACCCACCCCTTCAGCACAGCTTGATTCAAGTGAATGTGAGCAGTTGCAGAACTCTGCGCAGATGGGTAACTGGGAGCGCCACTGTGCAGGGAAAACAGGGAAAGGGTCATGATGCTGAATCAGCTCTGCAGCCCTTTCATCCTGAAGATTAGTGGGTTTTGCAAAACTCAGTACCCCACCAATTCTAAAGTGATGTCATATCTTACAGAAATGACATCACTTTATAAATGGCAATACACCTTTAATGAAACCATTAAAAACCATTTTTAAAGTTATCACCATCCCTCACCCAAGGAGCATGCAGTTCAGGCGCTATTCAATGGTATTCCTCTTAAGCACATTTGAAATACTGTTGAATATCCTTCATAAGATACAAATTTTTTTTCCTCACCAGTGTTCCTGGGATGCTGGGTAAAAATGACTAAGAAATCCTTAGCTATAATTCTCATTGATAATTCACAATTAAATGTCATCTTCTGTAAGCCTCCTAATGTTAAGACAGTGAGTAGATGCTAAGGGGTTAATTATTGCACTGTCATAAGGCTAGTTTGCGGCTGTGGTGGTCCAGGGATTAATAGTTATGAATTTCAGTTACTTTGGCCCAGTGTTAAGCCAAGCTTTTCATTTGCGCTATACAATGAAGCAAATACTAGTCAGTGGTTGGAATTTGTGGGCCTGGCAACAACCTGACATTTGCGCAGAAGAGCTCCCAGCTGGATAACAACAGCAGTGGAAATTTCTGGTATGAATGATGGGCTCTCAACGCACAGCCAAAATGTTGTTTTAATTTGGCAGCAGATTGCTAAAGAATAAACTGATAGGGAACAAGCTATCAATTTTCCTGTAGCCGGCTGATGACAGAGATTAAAGGAATACAGTAGGCGCTGTGTGGTAGTAACCTGGTCATGCAACAAGCAGTAGGATATATGTGTATATACAGAAGAGGAGTTATGCAGGGAATATGCCGTTTCTCGCAATATTTCACTGGGGGACACAGTAACCATGGGTATAGACCTGGCCACTAGGAGGCAGACACTAGGGAAATAGAAAAAAAAGTTGGCTTCGCCCACACAGGCTACACCCTCACACTGGCCGTGCACTCATGCAGTTTTTTACCTAATGTCATAGGAGGCAGTCACGACCTGAGTCAGGTCTTTCTGTCCATTTTTATTTTTTCTTTTCTTTCAGGGGCAGGGGGTTGTCAGTGCTTTGCAACACTAGTCGTACCCCTGCGGGCACAAGCGCTCTATTATAGAGCGCCCCGCAGTCACCCAGTCCCCCTCTTTTGCTGCAGTGGCGGCGGGATATTCCGGCGACCCCACGGTTACGTGCGAGGTATCACCGAAGGGGTGAGTCTGCGGTGCCTGAAGACTTCGGACTGGTAAGTATGAGCAGGTGAACATAGGTATGTTCCCCTTTTCTGCCCCTTCTTCCTCCCTGGGGCCTGTCTTGCCTTCTTCTTGGTGCTTTGGGGCACCAGCTGGCTGGCAGACAGCGTGGTCCACGCGGCCGGCAACGGGCTCCAGGCAGCGGCCGCGGCTTCTAATTGAGATCGTGGCTTCGTCGGTGGGTAGGCCGAGGCCACACTGGGTTCCTGGGCCTCCACTTTTGGTAATCTTATGTCCGCTGGTGCAGAGCTGAAGTCCTTTTTACTTTGTCCAGGATCCAGGTTTTTCTCAGTGTGGATTGGATCTTGTTTTTTTTTCTGAAAGGTCAGATATCTGTGCTTCTTTTCTTCCGGTGGCCCTGGTTGTCCTTACTCAAGTAAGACTGTTCTTCTAGGGCAGGACTCATGGTGTCCCTCCTTACTGGCTTTTATGATCCTTGTTTTTTTTTGCCTCATTCTTGAGGTACCTTAGGCTCCTTCTTTAGCCTCTAAAGCAAGTTCGCTTTCTTGTGGCAACCACTTCTACTTGTAGGGTTCTGAGCTGGCTGCTTCTGTGCCAGTCTCCCTTCTTGATTTCTCACGGAATAGGGTGGTTCTTTGTTCTCCACCTTCTTTGTTTCTAGGGTGGTGTCCTCCTTTTCTTGTCAATGAGGATATTGTCTTTCTGTTTTTTTGTCCAGAAACTGAGCATCCTCGTGGGCACCACGCACCGCCGAGATGTGTCCAGGCGGCTGGATTGACTAGCTCTCAAGGAACCGTTCTTTGATGCTCTTTTGTGATTTCCAGGGAATTCTAGGAAGGGCCTGTCTCTTCCAGGCTATCCATCTCTAGGTGGATTCAGTGTGTCATAGAGAGCCTTACAGTTAAGGGGCAGGGATTCACCTTCCCATGTGATGGCTCATGCGACCAGGGTTTGCAAGGTTGTCTAAGTTTTTTCCCCTCTGTTGGACGTCCCATGGTTACTGTGTCCCCCAGTGAAATATTGCGAAAAAAAGGGATTTTTGTGTACTCACCTGTAAAATCCTTTTCTCATTGTTTCACTGGGGGACACAGGTCCCACCCGTTGTATTTGTTATACGGGATTTTTTGTTGTTGGAGTTCTTTACGAATTTAGGTGGTTGGTTCCATATTCCTGTTTTTGGACTCTCTCCCTTATCCCAAAATCCCTTATTCCACTGTGGAAATCCATGATATAATAGGCATACTGCAGATCCACATCATACTATATAGTAGCAATAAATGGTGCCATGTAGAGGATTCCAGATTCCTCTGTATGACAATGCTTCCAGGGTGAGTACCAGAATTTTGACTGGAGGTGCAGACGCCACTAAATCCCTACAAAACCATATCAAAATCTAGTTCTCCACTCAGTGGCCTGTCTATCTTATATATATCACTCTGTGGTAACGCAACGCACCTCAAACACCTCCCTTCCTATACCACACTTCATATGCATGGTAAGTAGGCAGAAATGCAAAACTATGGATCCCTTTGATCCCTCTTACTTGATTTGGGGCTGTCAAGCTATGATGTCTTCTAGTGACCTGTTAGACCCTATGGCGTTCACATGTGAAATCTGGTAGCGTTGTTGGTTATGGTTCCAGTTAGCCACTCTGGTCACCCTCTTCTTTTATACATCACACCACCCCTCTAGCACCACCATTGCTGTTTTGTGGTGACAGGCCTCTTTCATTTTGGCAATCTGGCTCAACAGGGGTGGGACGAAATCAGTGGAGAGAAAAGCCCTGTTTGCAAATTTTAAGCGGAATGGGGTCTCCAAACGGTCTCACAACCCTAGTGTGACCACAGCCTTAATTTAGTTTTTTTGTTTTGCTTTTAATTCTTACTGATTTTTATTTATTTATTTTTAATTGATAAAAGTACAATGGGGAAAATATAAGTCTATCTGTCTTGTTACATGCGGTTATTTTTGGATGAAGCTGTTAGGGCAGTCAGGGGAAAATAATACTACTCCTATACTCTGTCCATGGTACTGACATAAATGATCACTTTAAGACAGATGAAATGACTTGAAATTAATATATGGCCATCTAACAGGTTTTGTGTTGCTAACACTAGAAATCTCATGGTGATATAGCCATCTAGTTTACAAAGTTGCTACTTGCTAACACTGTACTGCACCCACAGATCTGGCTCATCCTTATTTTAAGTTTGTGGAGAGATTGTATTGGGTTAGCCACAGCAAACTTGCTCATGACTAACTTACTGTGATCTACAAAAGCTGTATTGGGGATGAGGTGTCCATTTTGTTGCTCTTGATTCCTTCACTTGTATTGTAGCAAAAAACACTCACTTTCAGGCAATTTTGCAACATTGTCTTGTGGGGTAACACTCTACTGAATTTCCCTTATTGAAGTTCAACACTATGGTCCGTTGTGGCATTCAAATGTATATAGAGGCTGCGAGTGTATCACGTTTTTTATGCTTCTTTTTTTTTCTTCAGTACAACTGCATTGTGTGAATACAGTTTTAGGCAAAGGGTGAAATCATGTGTGAATTGGTGTGGGTGTCAATTTTCACACATATTCTGTGTAGATTTCATTCTTCCACATGTGGATGAGATTTCTCAACATCCCTACTACTACCACTGCTGTAAAATACAGCATTTTTTTTTTTGCATAGAAATGCCACTGGATTTCAGCTGCCTATAATGTATGCAAAATTGATGTATATATGTGTGTATGTTTGTATCTATCTATCTATCTATCTATCTATCTATCTATCTATCTATCTATGTACACAGGTGTATATATATGAGTATATAAATATGTGTGTGTGTGTATTTATTTTTGGGTTATGGAGAAGAATTGATTTATATATGTGTGTATGTATCTATCTGTGTGTACACAGGTGTATATACTGTATATGTCTGTATATATTTGGGAGCTATGAAGAAGAATTGATGATATTTTGCTGCTAATGTTAGGATTGTGACATAATGTGAATTGAGTCAGATCCAGTACAGACTGGGGAGCAAGTCCTAGAGATCTGCATAGATAAAAGTGACTCATAGAACTATCTAAGCACATCTGCCTTCTGGGATTTCTTTAAGATCTTTTTTGCTCTGGTCTATCATTTAAAACTGATAAATGGGAATAAAACATAGAAATTTTTTACCATGATGTAGGTTTTTGCCAGAATTTTCATAAGCGGAATTTGTCAACATTTTGATCTTTTTATCTCTATATTTGTAAAACTTCTATAAGTTGCTTATATGTTTAGGCCGTGTGATTAAGTAATGAAAACAGCCCGTAGATAAGTTCATTTGTCTCAGAAGGGGGGACTTTTGAGGAGAGGGATATAAATGATGCGTTTCGTAGCATACAGACTGGTAGATAATTTATTTTATCTGAGACTAAACACTTGTATTGTGCGCTGCTCTGGTTTCCATCACTGGTGAGAGATCTATTTTATCTTATGTTTCTGTTTACATGTTTATACCCTTGTATATTCATAATGAAGGCTCTTGCCAAGTCGCTCAGCATAGGAAGAAAGAAGTTAAATACTAGTTTAAGGAATGAATCTTTCTAGACAAGAGCTGAATTGTTGCCGGTCTTTCCTTTTGATGGTTTGTCAGAGATTTGCTTGCGCTGCTAGTGAGTTATGATGCATTTAATAGTGGTGGTAAATAGTAAGACAAAGATGAATCTAGGGTGTCTTGCCAACTAAGAAAGAATGGTATTCTAGCATTTGAAAGGCTGCTGGCGGCTTCAGGAAAGTTACTAAGTGATGACAGAAGAGCCTGGACAGGTCTCATTACTCAGCACTAAGAGGATGGTGACTTGTTTGTATCAACATCCAAACAACTTCATATAATAGGTATTGATTTGTCAGAGAACTGGCAGTGATGCGATCTTCCCGAGAAGACAGCTCCCTCCGCCCTCATCGTTAGTACACTTTTTAGAAATACAGCCAATAACTGGTGAAGAGGTTACAGCAGCCACATTAATAACAATAATGGTAAATAATGCTCTACGAGTTTCCCTATTTGTTTGCATCAGCAAGACTGGCAGGCAGAAAATCCTACTGAAGGCTTAGGCACGGTTCACATCGGCGATCGAGTTTCCGTTCCGGGGTCTGCTTGGGGACCCACCGAATGGAAACCTAATCTGCATAAAAAAGCGGTTACCTAAGGAAATGCACGGACCCCATAGACTATAATCGATTTCCACACGAAAAATGCGGAGAGAAAACTGCTGCTTGCAGGACTTTTCTGTCCGTGTATTTCATGCGGATAGCGGAACGGAATGGCCCGAACGCAGATGTGAAGTAGGCTTTACAGCAGTCACATGGACAGTAGGATGCTGTAGTCTTGAAACATTCATTGACTTGTATGTAAGGATGTTATAGGTATACTCTCTGACTTGCCTTGATAGTGAAACGACTGCTATAAAGTGGTTTCTACAGAACAGTAAGTGCCAGCCTATTGTGAGGCTCAGAGGCCAGGTTAAAAACTGCAACATTTCAGAACTATTTTCAAGTGTTTTTTTTTTGCTAACATCAATATCACTGAGGATCCCACCTTTGGACGTCCACTGATAACAACAAAGGGATCCCATGATTTCTATAAATGTAGTTTAAAAAAATATTTAACATAGAATAAATGCGCTCTTAGAATAAATGTGATTTATTAGGCCACCATCTAAGTCATTGTATCTGTTTATAATGGAATCCACCGCACATAGTCCTGGATCTGTTGTCTGGATCTGGATTTGTTGTCGTTTTGATGGCAGAAATATTTGTATAAAATATGATGGAATAGCCAATGAAACCTCCATTGTCAACTTAAATAGAACTTATCTATGGTAGAACATTTTTTGCAAAATAAAGGTTAGTAACTAGAGATGAGCGAGTAGCATTCGATCGAGTAGGTATTCCATCGAATACTACGGTATTCGAAATACCCGTACTCGATCGAGTACCACTCGCTATTCAAATGGAAAAGTTTGATGCAGAACCAGCATTGATTGGCCGAATGCTATACAGTCGTCCAATCAACGCTGGTTCTTCTCCTACCTTTAGAAGTCTTCTCCGTGCAGCTTCCCCGCGGTGTCTTCCGGCTCTGAATTCACTCTGCCAGGCATCGGGCCTGGGCAGAGCCGACTGCGCATGCCCGCTTGTAGTGCGGGCATGCGCAGTCGGCTCTGCCCAGGCCCGATGCCTGGCAGAGTGAATTCAGAGCCGGAAGATGCCGCAGGGACGCTGCACGGAGAAGACTTCTCGGAGGATCCAGCCTGACCCTCACTCGTGGACTTGTTAAGTGTAATTTGATCGAACGTTGCCTACCCCTGAAACGAGCATTTTCCCCCCATAGACTATAATAGGGTTCGATATTCGATTCGAGTAGTCGAATATTGAGGGGCTGCTCAAAACGAATATCGAATCTCGCACATTTCACTGTTCGCTCATCTCTATTAGTAACACATTGTTTGACTAATAAACTTATTTTTGCACAATATTAGTAAAGGAATTGATACATTCCACATAAAGAAGAACTGTTGGGATAAATAATTGTATTCCCCATAAGTGAACAATTCTGAGGCATCTCTCTTTAACCCCTTCCCGACATGCGCCGTAATAGTACGGCGCATGTCGGGTCTGTAACTATGGCGACCGTCCGGGAGCCGGGCGGCCGTCATAGCCGTCGGGTGTCTACTGCTTTAAGCCTCCGGCGCCGGAGTCAAAGGCGCTGGAGGTGCCATTTTCCTGGCGGCGCATGGGCGCCGCCATTTTGCCAGTGATCGCCGGCTCCTGGAGCAGGCTCCAGGGCCGACGTCACGTTGGCATGACAGCCGGGAGCCTTTACAAGGCTCCCAGGCTTGTCTGCAAATTCTCTCTTTTGCAGGCTGGTCTATGCAGCCTGCCAAAGAAAGGATGATTTTTTGCAATGCATTGCAATGCATTAGCATTGTAATGCATTGCATTAGTGATCAGACCCCCTGGGGTTCAACACCCCTAGGGGGTCTAATAAATGCAAAAAAAAAAAAAAAAAGTATTAAAAATTCAAATCACCCCCCTTTCCCTAGAACAGATATAAAGTAGTTAAAAACTGTGAAACATATACATGTTAGGTATCCCCGCGTCCTAAATCGCCCGCTCTACAAATCTATAAAAATATTTTTCCTGTTCGGTAAAAGCGGTAGCAGGAAAAATAGTCAAAAGTGCCAAACCGCCGTTTTTTCACTGTTTTGATTCTGATAAAAATTTGAATAAAAAATGATCAAAGCAATAACATTTCCCGAAAATGGTAGAACTAAAATGTACACCCGGCCCCGCAAAAAACGACGCCCTATGCATCCCCATACACTAACATATAAAAAAGTTACGGCTGTTGGAATATGGCGACTTTTAGAAAAAAAATTTTTTAACACAGTTTTGGATTTTTTTTAAGGGGTCAAAATGTAAATAAAACCATATAAATTTGGTAACCCTGGAACCGTACCGAAACACAGAATACAGGGGTCATGCCATTTTGGTTGCACAGTGAACACCGTAAAACCAAAGCCCGTAAGAATGTTGCAGAAATGCATTTTTTCTTCAAATCCACCCCATTCAGATTTTTTTTCCTGCTTCCCAATACATTATATAGAATAATTAATGGTGGCATCATGAAGAAAAATTTGTACTGCAAAAATTAAGACCTCATATGGCTCTGGGAGCGGAGAAATAAAAAGGTTATGGGGTTTAGAAGGAGGGGAGTCAAAAACGAAAAACGAAAATCAAAAAATGCCATCGGCGGGAAAGGGTTAAAGACTTTGTGTGGTGCTATCTGTTATCCATCCTGGAATTGTAGAAATCACTTGACAACTGGGTGATACTGTTCTATGTGTAAGAAGGACTTATCCTTACATAGGCACTTGCCTCTTTGACAAAAGCATCACCCAGTTGTTAGTTTATTTGTAGTGTCATGGCATACTTCGATATATGGTAGACAGGGACGAAGAGATTGCACCATATTGTAAAGTCAATAACACTTGGCAACACCTACAGACATTGATAGTACTCTCCCTAGCTGTTAACCCTTAAGTTGCTGTGGTCTTTGCAACCTAATTTGTTGTATGCTAGCTATCTGGCCAGTTCTCTTACCAATTGGTGCACCCTGCACTGTTAGAGGAGGGCGTTGTTTGGTTGACATGGAATCTGGAGCCTATTGAAGGCTCTTTGGCTTGTCACTATATCAGATCCATTACAGGGTGGCTTTTATACCTTGTATAGGTGATTCTATGGCTTCCAAATATACTTATGTGGTTCAGCTTTGGGGCCCCTGTGTTATTCATATGTAAAATTTGAGTAGATGTTCTTTGTATGCCTTAGTTTACCTGGGCTTTGGTCTCTGCTCTAGATTTCCAGCTAAAGCACTTTTCCCCTCACCACCAACTATGAATAATTGAATGATTGACATGAAAATCAATGTTCTGAATAACAGAGGTATATTTGGAATCACCTCTACAAGGTACTAGGATTAGGTTTGTATGCAATTTACTGTTGACTCCCTTTAAGTACAGAAGTTGGTGTACATGGGTCTTTTGCATAAGGGCAATTGGCTTTTGCCCCATAAATTTTTGTCTTCCTATGGATCAACATTGAAGGATAATAATATAAATTGGGTACATTTTTGCCATTTTATTGTGTTCCTTCATATGTCTTCAGACTCAGTTTGCATTTACTTATGATTTCTCAGATTGCAGACACCAATACAGGGTAAAGATATTAAGTTTCTAAAGAATTTACTGCAGACAGACTGCTTTTAAATCTGCCGAATGTCAACTGTATGCTGCAGATTTTTAGCCCGTATTTTATTCTTTGCAATGTGAAGTGTAAGACAAAAAATCTGGGCCGTTTCAGGCCTGTGGAAACGTGTTGTAAGTTTGTCATCCACTTTTCAGCTGTAAGTGGGGTATTCCTATTGTATAAAGTGATGATAAGATATGCCATCAGCTTCTGATCAGAGAGTATGACTGATCTAAGCGGATGAGTTTGTGCCTGCACAGTCAGGTGGCAGGGATCAATGCTGTACTAGTAAAGCATAGATGTGGGCATGACATTGCTCCAGCACCAGTGCTGAAGCCCCTGCGGTCTCAGGATCTGTGTGGGTCCCAGAGGTTGGACCCCCACCAATCATAAAGTGATGGAATATTCCTTTGATACTCTTTTAATAAAGCCTTATAAACTTGGAAATTAAAATAAGGGATTCTTGTGTGTGTTAATTCTCCTATAGGTCAGAAATGAGACCTGTATCGGCAAGAGTCTGTGACCCAGTGTCATAGTAAATAAAAGATTTCAGTTGAATGATATCATTGTATAAAACATGTTTTTCAAGGAAGTCCTCACCGGCAGAGGCACAGAAGCAAAGAACATCCTAGGGATTACAGGGCACAATCTTTGGCAGAGTCTCAATGAGTAATAGGATTGAAAAGCCTTCATGTCATTCCAAGGTTTGCTCCGGAAAACTTCCCAAACCGCTGAAGATATTTGCTGTAAGCAGGTTAAACCTTCAATGAAGAAATAGGATTTGGCATTAGAACTGTGTTCTAGGGAGCTGTGTGCACTGTTCATTGTTTTCAGAAGTACAAAAAAGGAAATCCAAAATCTTTGTGGTTTTCTGATTTAATACTCCACCTACAATATATAAGTGAAATGTAGGTTGATAGATAATCACTGGAGAATTGCATTGACTAGTAAGGAAACGGTTTGAGAGTTTTTAGTAGTAAAGGGGAAGTCCATGCAGAATGGCATGTGATATTGATACTGTACATGAAAGAAGATCACTTCGGTAAAGTTGTATTCACCAACCAGAATAAAAAAGCTGTACAGAGTATTTTGAGGGGTTTTCCCATTTCTTCATCTTATCCGGTCTCTACACAATAGGGCAGAGTTTGTAGATTGCTGGAGGTTCAATTGCAAGGACACTCACTGATCAAAAAAAATGCTCCATTCATTTTATTGGCACTGACATATTAAGCAAAGCAGTGGCGTAACTAGGAATGGCGGGGCCCCGTGGCGAACTTTTGACATGGGGCCCCCCCCGACACCGAAGATCTCGACCGAGTCCCTCCTATGCATTCCTGCGCGCTCTATTATGACCAATAGTGGCCCCTGCACACAGTATTATGCCCCATAGTGGCCCCTGCACACAGTATTATGTCCCATAGTGGCCCTTGTATACAGTATTATACCCAATAGTGGCCACTGCACACAGTATTATGTCCCATAGTGGCCCCTACAGGACTAAATACTGTCACGTCACCCGCTGACCGCTATACCAGGACAATTGTGGATAAAAAATCTGGTCATGTGCATTACAATTTAGTAACTCCATGTGCCTCATATTAATAGCAGTTAACCCCATCATGTCCCTCACATTAACCCCTGGGTATCTCACATAAGACTTACTGATATGTGAGAGACATGGAGGTAATAATAAAGTATCTTCATTATTATTACCTCCATATATCTCACATATCAGTAACTCTTATGGTGAGGCACACAGGGGTTAATGTGAGGGACATGATAGGGTTAACTGCTATTAATATGAGGCACATGGAGTTACTGAAACAAAAGTAATCACCCCAAATGCCTGATATTAATAAGTATAGTAACCCCAGAATGTACCTGTGTATCTTCAGTTTCAGTTTCCTGGAGCAGCTTCTTCTTCCTCTCTTCTGTGCAGGACGGCAGGAGCTCGGCAGGGATAAGCCCCGCCTCCTGGGCTCTCCGCAGCCCTCTCATTGGTGGGCAGAGGACAGGCAGAGAAAGGGAGGGTGGGGGGAGGGGGAGCGTCCTGAAGCGCTGAGAGGAGCCAGACCTGCAGCTCCTGTGTCTCAGCGTTGCTGCAGCTTCGGGGCACCCTGTTGGTGGAAAGTGCCACCAACAGGGGGCCCTGATCATTATACTCGGGGGTCCGAAAAGACCTCTGAGAATAATGATAGCAGCGGTAGCAGCTGTCACCGTGCCCCTAATGTCCCGGGCCCTGTGGCAGCTGCCTCTGCTGCTATGGTGGTAGTTACGCCACTGAAGCAAAGGGTTATCAGATCAGCGGGAGCAACCTCATTTTGTTATTTTTTTAATTGATGTGGTACTATTCCTTAATATTCCATGATGCAAAGTGCCTATTACAATTTAATTTGTATATATACAATTACAGATACACAGGAGTGTTAAATAATAGTTATTCGACTCCTTAGTCATCATCAGTGATCTCCCAAAAAAATGATTTAAGAGACTTGTCAAAGAGGGAATGAGAGGCTCCTGATGCCTCTTACTCCCACAGAAAACTGTAGAAACTGAATCTTTTCTTCTGTTATATGATCATTTTTTGTTTCTTAAAAGATTATCCATAAGCCTAATAGGATATTCTCTTCTTCTGATCATCTTTACTAACCAAAATAGAAAGACGTTGCAAAGGTTGACCTCTGCTTTTAACCTTTTCCCAACATCTGTCGTACTATTATGGAGAAAGATGGCCTTTAAAGATGGGGGCCGCTCTGTTGCAGTGGAGACTCAGTACTAATGCCCACGTTCAGAGTCCACTTTGATCGTGGATATTTAGTATTGATATCCCACTTCCCCTGTTATCTTTGAAGTTGCATACAGGTTCCTGCACAGCGAGATCGTAAGAGCTGACTTATTCCTTTGGCATCTGGGAGCCTTCTGAAGGCTTCCAGGCCTGCCATAGGAATATTACTATTGAGGCTGGTCTATGATCAGTCTCAATAGTAATGTAGTGAAAATCTCATACTCCCACAGTTGTATTGCAGCCTATGTAGGGAATTGCAATCAGATTACTGCAGGTTCAAGCCCCTGAAATAGTGAAAAAAATAAATAACAATTAGAAAAAAAAAAAAAAAAAATGTCTGGTCAACACGCATATAAAAATCTTTTTTCCCATTTGGTGAATGCCATAGTGGGTAAAAAATGAAAAGCGGCAAGCCCAGTATTTTGCCACTTCACCCCCAGAAAAATTAGAATAAAAAGCAATCAAAACATTAGACACTCCCCAAAAATATTAAGACTGATATAACATCGGGCCCCAAAAAACACTCCTTTTTTGCAAAGTTTTGGATTGTCATTTTGGCTGCATAGTGAACGCCGTAAAACAAAGCCCCTAATAAAGTTGCACAGATTCAGCTTTCTCCAATTCCCCCACCCGTTCTGAATTTTTTTTTTAGCTTCCCATTACATCATACAGAATATTAAGTGATGCCATTGCAAAGTACAATTTGTCCCACAAGCATTAAGCCCTTTATGGCTCTGTGAATAGAAGAATAACAAATTTATGGACTTTGGAAGGTGCGGAATCAAAATAGATAATCAAAAAAAGCCTGCATTCACACAAATGTTGTAAATGGCCACTGCCACCATTACTCTCAATGTCTAGTTTAGTTGTGCTTTAAGAGCCATATGATATGTTAGTAGAGGAAATGCTATCCTTGTATTCATATTTGTAAAATAGCAGTAGCATTTACATTGTGATTCATTTTATCAAGATTTAGAAGAAGGGACCTTGTTTCAACTTGCAGCAGCAACCAATCAGAACTCAGCTTCATTCCTAAACTGCTCCAGGAAAGTGAAAGATGCATTTTAATTGGTGCTAAAGGTGCCAGGTTTGGTTGAGCTTCTCTTTTATGACGTTTTTTGGGGAACTGCAATTGTCATATGGCCTAGGATACCATTACGCGCTGTTCAAGACTACCACTGGCTATTTCTGCCTATATGTTGTGTCCGTTGATAAAGCAGGTTGAGATGGCAGATGAATATGGTATATACTCTAGATACAGGATACCATAAATGTCTAAAAGAGAACAGAGGACCTAACAAGCGAATAGAGGTCTATACCCTTAGCCGGCAAGAAGATGCAGCTGATGGTGGTCAGAGGCAGGCAGAAAATGGAAATCAATCACCAAATTGGTGATTGGTTGTAATGATCAATTATTCAGCTGTTCCTTTACAGACTATGGAGTTGGTAGGCCAAATTCTATTTTTCCAAAGCCCAATTTCAACCCCTTCATACAGTCCTATGAAAAAGTTTGGGCACCCCTATTAATCTTAATCATTTTTAGTTCTAAATATTTTGGTGTTTGCAACAGCCATTTCAGTTTGATATATCTAATAACTGATGGACACAGTAATATTTCAGGATTGAAATGAGGTTTATTGTACTAACAGAAAATGCGCAATATGCATTAAACCAAAATTTGACCGGTGCAAAAATATGGGCACCTCAACAGAAAAGTGACATTAATATTTAGTACATCCTCCTTTTGCAGAGATAACAGCCTCTATTCGCTTCCTGTAGCTTTTAATCAGTTCCTGGATCCTGAATGAAGGTATTTTGGACCATTTCTTTCTACAAAACAATTCAAGTTCAGTTAAGTTTGATGGTCGCCGAACATGGACAGCCCGCTCTCAAATGATCTGAAAACAAAGATTGTTCAACATAGTTGTTCAGGGGAAGGATACAAAACGTTGTCTCAGAGATTTAACCTGTCAGTTTCCACTGTGAGGAACATAGTAAGGAAATGGAAGACCACAGGGACAGTTCTTGTTAAGCCCAGAAGTGGCAGGCCAAGAAAAATATCAGAAAGGCAGAGAAGAAGAATGGTGAGAACAGTCAAGGACAATCCACAGATCACCTCCAAAGAGCTGCAGCATCATCTTGCTGCAGATGGTGTCACTGTGCATCGGTCAACTATACAGCGCACTTTGCACAAATAGAAGCTGTATGGGAGAGTGATGAGAAAGAAGCTGTTTCTGCACGTACGCCACAAATAGAGTTGCCTGAGGTATGAAAAAGCACATTTGGACAAGGCAGCTTCATTTTGGAAACAAAAATTGAGTTGTTTGGTTATAAAAAAAGGCGTTATGCATGGCGTCCAAAAAGAAACAGCATTCCAAGAAAAACACATGCTACCCACTGTAAAATTTGGTGGAGGTTCCATCATGCTTTGGGGCTGTGTGGCCAATGCCGGCATCGGGAATCTTGTTAAAGTTGAGAGTCGCATGGATTCCACTCAGTATCAGCAGATTCTTGAGAATAATGTTCAAGAATCAGTGACGAAGTTGAAGTTACGCCGGGGATGGATATTTCAGCAAGACAATGATCCAAAACACCGCTCCAAATCCTCAGGCATTCATGCAGAGGAACAATTACAATGTTCTGGAATGGCCATCCCAGTCCCCAGACCTGAATATCATTGAACATCTGTGGGATGATTTGAAGCGGGCTGTCCATGCTCGGCGACCATCTAACTTAACTGAACTTGAATTGTTTGTCCAAAATACCTTTATCCAGGATCCAGGAACTGATTAAAAGCTACAGGAAGCGACTAGAGGCTGTTATCTTTGCAAAAGGAGGATCTACTAAATATTAATGTCACTTTTCTGTTGAGGTGCCCATACTTTTGCACCGGTCAAATTTTGGTTTAATGCATATTGCACATTTTCTGTTAGTACAATAAACCTCATTTCAATCCTGAAATATTACTGTGTCCATCAGTTATTAGATATATCAAACTGAAATGGCTGTTGCAAATACCAAAATATTTAGAACTAAAAATGATTAAGATTAATAGGGGTGCCCAAACTTTTTCATAGGACTGTAAATGGCTGACAGCCACAGTCAGAAGCAAAAAAGCTCCTTGAATTCATTAAAAAGCCAGTGATTAAATTCTTCAGAAAGTAAATATGCAATAAACTTTGCATCTAATTAATTATATAATATTAATGATTGTATAATATATTAAAATTAACAAATCATTTTATTTTGAAGCTGAAGCCGGTAACATTTTCTAACTCTATCCAAAATTGGTCCTGATTCCCAGACTCCAGAGCTTTGTGCGCCAGTGCCACTACTCATTATATAGCGCCATCTGCTTCTAGCTCTGTACACTGTGCACATCCGACAGCTGCAGCAGGTGATCAGTAAGGGAGATGGTTTTGGGCCTCCACCTATATGATATTGGTGAACTATAAGTGATACTTATGTCTGGACATAAATATAATACAATATAAGAGGACTGTAACAACTTCACATTATTTTCCAGATAAAGATAGGTAACAGTATTTCTTATATTAATTTTAAAAGACTGCCATGAGAAAACAAGGCTAGCGTAATATACCGCAATATGTGAATTTGTATTTTGAACACCGTTATTTAATAACATGGTAATTTAGTAACCATGTTCACTTTTTACATTCTTTTTTTTCTTCATAGTTTACTGTCCACAAGGCTTTGGAGGAGTTGAAGAGCACAGGACCTTTTCCACCACAAACAGCCCAATCCCTGCCCTGTTTAGACATCCCCGTTGTGTTTCTGGACCCTTTGTCGAAGATGAGAAAGTCTGAGGTCACCTGCACCATGGACCCTGCTGGGGAAAGGAGGAGCAGTAGTGATCTGGACCTTTCAAACGTGAGTGCTGGAAAATTGGTAAGGACATTTCACCATTTATTTATTTAATCATTTATTCATTTATTTTAGGAGACTAGACTTTTTTTTTGTTTATCATCTTTTGTGACTGTATGGAATGAATCTAGAAAAACCCAGTCATTCAGATTTAAGTAAGCACATTGGAATGAAAATGCTGAATGCTCATCTGATATTCTCTACATTACTGCATACATTGCGGTATTTTTATGCTTTTTGCACAGTGAAATGAGAGAAGCTATTTTTTCTGCTTCCATGTCTGATCTTTTTCACCAGAGAAGGATAGATCCCTGACAGAAGTGAACAATCTAATGTGTATGGCTATTGTGGGGAAGGTAGCTTGGTAGCAGCAATGGTGCAGACCCAACCAGTCAAAGACAGGGACACAAAAACAGTAGCAAACAGGTTTATTTAAAAAAAAAAAAAAAAAAAAAAAAAAAACCTCAGGAAAAAAAAACAAAAACTTTCACGTCAGGCATAAAAATGACTTAACTTCAGGTAAAAAGGTGTGAATCAAAATCTTACTCATCTGAACGCTAACTAAATTATAAGTACTAACTGTACATGTGGCCTACTACTGGCCATATGAATCAACCGTCTCAGCAGACTAAGGGTGCATTCACACTACGGATACGCTGACTGATTCTGAACGTTAAAACATGAGTAAATGGGAGTGTTTATAAGCGCTCGCGTGTACGGCTCGGAATGAACCGAGCACTTACGCCGTGTGAAGGGGCCCTATAGAGAAAAAAGCAGCCCATTCATTTCAATGTGGAGCGCTCGTATGCCGGCTCCCATTGAAATGAATGGGATCTGCTTTATACGCGCTGATTCTGAACGTGTTTTAACGTTCAGAATCAGTCAGCGTATCCGTAGTGTGAATACACCCTCAGTGTCAGGACAGACCCAGGCATTTCCTCTCGCTCCCAGGATCTGCCCTGAAGTGCAGGCTCTGCAGTCTTTTATGGCCCAGTAACAAGCCTATGAAACATACCTGGGCTGACGCCTACTCGAGACTTGCACTGGACCAGACATATGTCAGAAATCTGGGGGAGGTATACTATGATTCCAGCACTCCACCTGTGACCTTCTCACACTATCTTCAGGCCTAATTGGCATGTCCATTTAGTTTTCATGTGAAGGTTTTGAAACATGTTAAAGGAATTTTCCAGGCTTACTTAATTATTTATTTGTTTTTACTTATATAGCGCCATCATATTCCACAGCATTTTACAGATCCATCACTGCCCCACATAGGGCTCAAAATGTACATTGCCTATCAGTATGTCTTTGGAGTGTGTGGGGGAATCCCACGCAAACATAGGGAGAACATACAAATCCTTGCAGATATTGTCTTTGGTCGGATTCGAACCTAGGACTCCAGCACTGCAAGGCTGCAGAGCTAACCAATGAGTCTAGATTAACACCTGCATTCAGGTTTCCATTTGGTGCAGTCTGCTTGGGGACTTCCCAAACGGAAGCCTAATCTGCTTGCAAAAGTAGTTATCCGCGGACCCCTTAGAAAAGGGCAAAAAATGCTGAGAAAAAAGTGCTGCTTGCAGGACTTTTCTCTCTGTGTTTTTAAAGTGGAATGGGGAACAGAATCCCGAGGCGGAGTGCAGGTTCAGGTGTGAACCTAGCCTGAGCTACTGAGCTTTGATGACCTGAAATCATGATAGCTTATCTGTGGAAGGTCATTGGGGGTCTGATACTCAGGACCCCTGCAGAAGTACTAGTGGCACTTCCTGAGTACTACTTCTGCTTCATAGCCCATGTGTTGTGATGCTCATCAGTCACATGGCCTGCTCACAGCTCAGTCCTCTTCAAGTGCTGTCTCTTTGAAGAGCTTATCAGCAGGGTTCCCGGTTGGCTAGCCTTCCACTCCTATATGTGTGCCTGATGTTTCAAGCGTTTCAGAGTTTGGTATGACTGGACAATGGCTGACTTTGCAGTAAACGAATGAAAGATATTTAGACTTGTGTCAGACAGTGTATAAGACAAATAGGTTCCTCTCCTGATGATTTCTGACTAGTTTATGTAACCTAACGTTATCTTTTTCTTATCTGTTAAAATGTTTCTTCTGGTGGTGTACTTGTTCAGAGCAGGTAAATTCTTCCCTCATTGTAGTTACAGATATTTACAAAGAATGGTTAAAGACAAAGCTATATAGCCTTCTTTGTCTATGGAACATCGTGTCATTGTGTGTAACTTTGCTTTTCTTCATTTTTACCTTGCAAATGCATGTATTGTGGTTTTCTGAACAATTTATTAAAAATCATAAAAAGATGAATCTACTATTTCTTAGCTAGTTTCTTACAGCAGCATTGCTGAGCTATGTATTAACAGCGACCATTGTTCATTCCACATAGTTGGAGCGTTATACTGTGTCACATCTTCAGCCAATGTCGTTTCTGGCATACAGATACCCATATATATATATATATATATATATATATATATATATATATATATATATATATATATACGGAACCTTCAGACTACTTTTGATTTGTGACAGTATTTGTGTCATTAATAAAGTTTGTAACAGGATCCAATTTTTTTAACAAATCATTTCTGTGAAATCCTGCACTTTTTCACTATTTCCTTTGTATCTGTTTCCGCCTCCCACTGAATGTTACTGTGTACAGGAGTACGGGGCTGTGTAACATGTAGAGAAAATGGGGAGAGTCACTTCAAACTCTTATATAAAAATGCCAATCTCGACTAAGTTTTCAACCAGTGATATATCTGGTAATAGTTTGGATAGCACTGCATCCTTAGTGTCATATGAAAAAAAGAGAATCTCTTTATATGACACACAAAGCAAGTTTGTATGTTTTATAATGTTCGAGATATAACTGTCTGAAGTGACCCTCCTCCATCTTCACTTTCTCTACATGTTACACAGCCCTGTGCTCCATACATAGTAAAGGAGCATTCACACTAACGTCGGTGTCCGACAGCTAGTGTCCGCTGCTAATGTCCGTTCAAAATCTTGTGCGGACATTAGCAGCGGGCACTAGCTGTGTACGTGACATTTTGCATTCATTTAAATGGAGATCGGGTGCGTTATTTTACAGTTTGTGCCTGTCCTTAAGTTTCCGTTCCCAAAGATGTCCGACTTTTCAAGCGGACAGCAAAACCCGACATGTAGGTTTTTGCTGTCCGCTTGAAAAGTCGGACATCTTTGGGAACAGACAGTTAAGGACAGGCACGGACTGTAAAAGAACGCACCCAATGTCCATTTAAATCAATGCAAAATGTCACGGACACAGCTAGTGCCTGCTGCTAATGTCCGCACAAGATTTTGAACGGACATTAGCAGCGGACACTAGCTGTCGGTCACCAACGGTAGTGTGAACACCCCCTAACTTTAAGAGAGACAGGAACAGCTCTCAATACAGAAGCAAGGGAAAGAGTGAAAAACCGCAGATTTTCACAGAATGGATTGAAAGTTTGTTAAAAAAGTATATTACAAAATTTTTTAATGACCCAAATACTGCCAGAAAATCAAAAGTTTTCCAAAAGTTTAGTTACGCTTTAAAGAGGACCTTTCACCACTTCCACCAATTCAAGTTCTTATCATCTGTTTAATAGGCTCCGCTCAACTGATTCCACCACAGTTGGTCATTTTGCTGTAGCCCCCACCATCCCTGAGCAACAGGTTTAGTTGTATTACAGAGCCTAAATATCATATCTGATGCCAAAACAGCATTGATGGCTCAGGAATGGTAAGGGTGCATTCACACGGTGTAACGTGCCGCGTAATGTGGCACGAGTACGCCGCGGGACCCTTTGCGTGCCGTACACGCTCCCATTGATTTCAATGGGAGCGGGGATCGTATGCGCCGCGCTAGTTTGCGGCCGTGAATAAATGCACGGCCGCAAACTAGCACGGCGCATACGATCCCCGCTCCCATTGAAATCAATGGGAGCGTGTACGGCACGCAAAGGGTCCCGCGGCGTACACGTGCCACATCACGCGGCACGTTACACCGTGTGAATGCACCCTAAGGGTTACAGAAAATATTCCAACTGTGCCAGAATCAGTGGAGTAGCACAATGATGGAAGGAGCTGGAGTTGTTGGAGGTGGTGAAAGGTCCTCTTTAAAGGGGTATCTCATAAAGTGACACCATATGATGATGGTAGGGGACCCTCACCAGTGTGAAAAATGAAAGAGCTGTAACATAATCAGATGAATAAGGTTGTGCTGCCGTTCACTTGCACAATGGTGCTCGCAGCCATCCACTGAATACATTCTCAGAATTGGTAAGGAAGGATCCCAGAGGTCAGATGGCCACCTAAAGTGCTGACATGTTTTAGTCCCTTTTTGGCATGCGAGTACCACTTTTACCAAATAAATAATTATAATAATTCTCTGGCTTCTTTTTAAAACGTGTACCAAAATTGTCTTGAGAAATAGCGGCTTTATACTGATTTATAAAGCCACTGTGAATATGTTGTCTTCTTTTGTGTATACTAATAGACAAATAATAGCATAGCAACTGCATGACTTTCATGTAGCATGTATGGCCTTTGATCAGTGTTCCCCTGCATGAGCTGTAGAATTTTGTGTGTAGGTTGTATGATTTTTTGCAGAGACTCATATAAAAAGCTATCTTTGCAGTCTAAATATGAGTGTCTATGTCTAATGGCTATAGTGTTATGTGTATAAAATATAAGAGTTATTAAATGATGGGGTAATGTGAAGTTTTTATTAACAACCACCAAAGCCAAATTGTTTAGTGTAGTTCTAATTTGGTGTTGGTGGTGTTATGAAGAATGTGTTTTGTGATCTCCTTGTAGAAGGGAAAATTATGGTCATAATATTTTAGAGGTATCTCCATAACTGCTTTTGCCTTCCCCATTATCTGTGACGTTCCATGTATGCACAATGCATGAAGACTGAAATGTTACTTCTTGTGCTAATCCCAGAAGTGAACCATGTTACAGAATAATTATGGTAATAGAAGAGCAGTGGCGTAACTAGGAATGGTGGGCCCTGTGGCGAACCTTTGACATGAGGCCCCCCCTCCAAAGACCCCAACCAACCACCCCTTTTCCCCCGCATTCCTGCAGGCACTATTATGCCCCATAGTGGCCCCTGTACACAATATTATACCCTATAGTGGTTCCTGGACACAGTATTATGCCCCATAGTGGCCCCTGCACACAGTATTATACCCCATAGGGGCCCCTGTAGCACAGTATTATACTCTATAGTGGCTGCTGTATACAGTATTATACCCTACAGTGGCCCCTGAACACAGTAGTATGCCCTATAGTGGCCCCTGTAGCACAGTATTATGTACTGTAATAACCCCTTCATCCCCAGGCAGCAGGCAGCTGCCAACATAGTACTGTATACTGACAGCCTGCCCTGCACACATAGGTTAAACTCACCAGTCTGCAGTTACTCAGCGCTGCTCACTCCATCCCTCGGCATAGCTATCTTCTTCCTGCATGATGTCTCCGCTCCCTCACTGTCAGGATGCAAGCTGAGGCTCTCCACCACCCAGAACCCGACACCTTAGGTGGCCTCGGGCCTCAAAAAGTAAAATTTATTGTTTATTTCTTTTTTTGGCATATTAACTAGTGAGGGGGCCGGGCCCCCTAAGGTGTCGGGCCCTGTGGCAGCTGCTACCGTGGTAGTTACGCCACTGTAGAAGAGATACAAGAGCACCTTGGGTGGTAAGGTTGCCGGAACAACCTATGACCTGCAAGCATTTGGCAACCTTATCATGCATGCACTTGGATCTCTTTACACCTAGTGTCAAGTCAGATGGGAGAGTATGACTGGACAGATCTTCTAAGGCTTTTTCAATGGTTACCATGATGCTTGCGGATGTCTCCTGACTCAATTGTATTTTTACTTGCATAAACATCATGTTTCTTTGTTCTTTTTTTTTTAACAGTTCTGATTTGTTTCACTGTTTATGCTATTATGTTTGCTCACAGTCTATGGCAGAAGTTCTCGCAAAAAAAGAGGAACTTGCTGACCGCCTGGAGAAAGCCAATGAAGAGGCCATAGCCAGTGCTATAGCAGAGGAAGAGCAACTTACAAGAGAGATTGAGGCTGAAGAGAATGACATTGAAATAGACAATGAAAGCGAGTTCTCGGTACGTTCTGCTTTGTGTTCACTTTGGTGGCATGAAGCTTTTTATTTTGTGTGGGAACATACTATTGGATCTTTGTCATTTTTGTTTTTGTCAGTGAAAATGTATTCTATAAGTGACTTCCCTACATAATATGTAGACTGTCAAACGTATTGATGACGGACCCTAAGGATATTTCATCAATATGGGCTTGGTGGTAGTTTGATTGGGATGTGAGTTGCAGTAAAGCAGCATATCCACTACACAGAGTATGGAGCCATCTGCTTCTAGCTCTATAGTCTGTGCAGGTATTAGTCCACTGTGCAGAGAAATGTTGAGCTGCAGCGATGAACCTAAGCTTGTATTTATCCTGACCCAATTTTAGGAGAAAAAAAAGTCACCTTGGAGGTGCTCTACTTTTCAAACAAGTCATGTGCTGATCAACAATAGAACAAAATGAACATCACTCCCAATAACAAAAATATTCTTTATTCTTTTACATTTAAAAGACAGAATTTTGGCACTCAGTCAATGTCACATAAAACCTGGGCAACGCTATTTTGCGTGTATCCCGCTTTTTCTGGCTCCTCAGGAAGAATTGTGATATACATGCGAAACTGCCTTTGCCCAGTTTTTATGTGCCAGCGACTGAGTGCCAAAATTCTATCTTTTATATAAAATTGAATAAAGAATATTTGTTATTATTGTTCTATTGTTGGTTTACATATACTGTGCAGATATTAGTTAAGCGGTGAGGGCTCTTGGTTTCCAACCTCTACTAGTCTTATAATAGTAACCTATCCTAAGGATAGACCATCTATATGTAGTGCTGGGCAACCCCTTTAAGATTAGTGTCAGGTTCTATTCATATTGATGTTATTGGTTTCTGAAAAGATTCCTGGTATTTATTTGAACAGCATCATCTGCATCATGGTTCTTGATCTCAAAAATACTGTAAAATGACTGTCCCGTATTTAACTCAGTGGGGCTGGATGGATTTTAACTTAGCTGTTAAACTGTCCTGTTATAAACAGCAACCATGACGCTGTAGTATGAACAAGGCTTTAGTTCACGATGGATGACTCTTTAGTGGCATTATGTTCACCTAAAACGTTCAAGTAGATATTAATTTACTGTGGTGATCATCCATAAAATGGTACAGCCTTGCAAGTCAGAAATTTTGACAGTCTGGGTTTTGCCTGCATAGCAGCAAGCTCTATATTTTATTGTGTTCATACTGATTTTATTTATGTGGTTTATTTCTTCATTCTGTTACTTATTATTTCAGGCTAGTGTGGGCAGTGGAAGTATGTCATTTAGTGGCATGTCCATGGACTGGAATGAGGTTTTAGCAGATTATGAAGGTATGTGATGAAAACTTCAAGTGAAAAATCTGTAAAATATCAGTGAGTCAATTGTAAATCTAATTTTCTGGCAAACAAAATACTGACTATATGTCTGTCTGGCTAAGAACTCAAAATGACTTACTACTGAAAGCAGTCACCCTTTTATTAGGGTTTATGTTGTAGCTACTTTTCTTATATTGCTTGCTAGTGATATTGCATGTATTAATAAGGTATTTCGAGAAATTTTCTTAGGATGAATGGATGAATAATCAAATATCTGGTTGAGGGGAGGGAGGACCTGACACCCCACCGGCTGAGTGAAAGAGCCTTGTATGGTCTCTTCACTGTACCTGGCACAGCATTTTGAAAGTATTTCGTTTTGTGCCCCTCCATAAATTCTAAAAATCATTATATATAGTAAAATTCACAATGATCTTTTGCAATATATGAAGTGAAGTCCAGAACCAGGAAGCATGGGAAGTGCTTTAGAGAACTTTATTGTTATGAAATGGTCTTGGCCAATCTATGGGCATTGTAATGTACGTCTTTTAATTTGGAAAATTCAAATATTACTATTTAACAATGTGATATTATATAATTGGATATGGCGTTTTGTTTTAATTGATGTATGTTTCATTTTGTAGCACGTGAATCTTGGAGACAGAACACATCCTGGGGAGACATAGTAGAAGAGGAACCCTCTAGACCACCAGGTCATGGAATCCATATGCATGAAAAATTGTCTTCACCTTCCAGAAAAAGGTCAGCCTTTTATGTTAGACCAGAGAAGCTGAATTTGTTCTGGCATTCGTTTGACAAAAAGTAGAGAACAACTAAATCAAATAGGCTTTACAAGAAAAATAATATTGGGAATTTTAGTAAATAGTGTGTTCAATTTTGTCTACATCTATATTAACTGATCAACAGGGCATCCGCACTTAGAGAAGGGTTATAGTGGCTAATTGATTTGATAAACCATAAGTGGGTGAATGGTGGAAGTGTGAGCACTAGGACCCCTCCTTTAGCAATAATTTCCTATTCCCTGTTCCTAGTGGTTGTGACAACAGTTCATTATGTTCCATGAGAAATATGGAGTCTGGCTGTATCTGAAGCTTACACTCCGAGAATAATACAATGGAGCAGACAGATAGCACAATATCTTTATCTCTAACATTTTTGTCTGCTGTTGAAATATTCCAGTTACAAAGAGTAGACATGTAAGCTTAGTGCAGTGTAAGGGGTGAAATATATTAAAAGTTACTTATTGTACTGTAAGTGGTTGTAAAGTTTACAAAGGAATTTATTGATTGTCGAAGAAATTTTCCTTTACCGAAGTTTCTTGACTAGCGGCCAGGTTATAGATCACAGTTGTCATCTCTATTACAGGACAATTGCTGAGTCAAAAAAGAAACATGAAGAGAAACAACTGAAAGCACAACAGCTGAGAGAGAAGTTGCGAGAAGAGAAAGCTCTTAAGCTTCAGAAACTGTTGGAAAGAGTAAGAATGGGGTTTTGAGGCAAACTTATTTTAGTTCATAATTGGAAGCAATAGTAGTGTGTTATTATGGATTTATACAATAAGGGTTAAAGAGGTTATCAACTTTGTATTGATGACCTATCCTTAAAAGATAGGTCAATGTTAGATCTGTTAGGGTCTGACACCCAAGATCCCCACAGTTCAACTCCTCCGGGAATGCACGACTCCTGGTGGCTTTAGGTACTTCAATGCTGTCCCATAGACTTCAGTGGGCAGCATTGCAGTACCTAACACCACCACTACACTCCGTACAGAGCTTGAATGTTATGGCTTCCATCATGTAAACATTACTGGGACCCTTGCTGTCTCAGCGCAGCTAATCTGCAGAGGTCCTGGGTATCAAATCCTCACAAATCTAATACTGAGGACCTATCCTAAGATAGCTGGATAATCCATTTAATGAAAATGTATGCGGATGTAAAATGCTTGTTGGAGTTTATGGCTATTGTTTGAAAATTTAATGCATCCATGTGTGTTTTGTTTTTCACCAGTGTCTTTAGTATTGGATGTGTATTTTAAAATGGTGTATTTTTTTTTTTTAACAAAATGCTGTAACACTCCCAGTCACCACACTATTCATCATGAATGTTGGCCCGACATCAGACTATAAATTCTCTTTTCCCTGATGAGTCCTTCTCAAGGACAAAATACAGAGACTAAAGAATAAAGAATGTAAAAATATTTTTATAAGTAGCTTTATTAAACTGTTTTATATAGTCATGTCCTGAAATTCATATATATAGCTCCTTAGTGGATCCATGTTGATATTGTACTTGGTACTGAATGATTATCAATTTGTTACATGTTTCACGTTAGTACAAAGAATACAAAGATAAAGACTTTAAAAAAATTCCAAACATACAGAACTGTGCCCATCCATTTTTTTCAGGACACTTACCGAAAATTTGCATGGGGTCAAAATAAGTTATGCTACAGCCATGATGTCTGAATTAAAGAAGTTGTGCATGAATAGAAAAACATTTTTTTTGCTTTCTTACAAAAACCTCTCCACAGCTGACCGCAAGTTGTGTACATTATTGTAGTTTAGCCCATTTGTTTCAGTGGAGCTGATTACGGACACAAACCATAGACAAGTGGGCAGGTTATTTGGAAGAAAACGGCCATGTTTTTCTAATTCTGTAAACCGCTTAAAACCATACTGGCCTGCTATGCTATAACACTTTTTGCACAGTATCATAACTTAGCACCTTGATCATTCTCTCCAAAACAATATGCTAAGAGGACTTGTCGAAGACAACACAGATAGTGTACCCATAGGATAAGTCATTAATATGAGATTGGTCAAGGCTAACACCCGGCATACCCACCAGTCAGCTGAAAAAGTGCATAAGAGTACAGAGCACGAAGAAGACCTTTCTATACAATGCGTTGTGTCCGTTCCCTGCAATGATGTATAGCTCTGGAGACTACGTCTAGCCCTTATCTGTAACAATTATGAACATATTTATGGTTCTGCCACTCAACTCCTTTCTCTCCATGTCAACAAATCCAGTTGTGTTCCTTTCTCTGTGTGAGCATTTTGTTGTTAAAACCTGTTTAAAGAAGTGTGTCTGTCGCTCTTTGATTTTACCTACTTTCTATACTTCATGTAGTTTTGTGAGTGTTGCAGTTTTCATTTATTTTTCTAATGGAAATTTTTGCGTCATAGGAAAAGGATGTGCGAAAGTGGAAAGAGGAATTACTTGAGCAAAGGCGTAAAATGATGGATGAGAAGCTGCTTCATGCTGAATTTAAGCGAGAGGTTCAGTTACAAGCCATTGTAAAGAAGGCTCAAGAGGAGGAAGCAAAGGTGCGCTTGTTGGTAGTGGTAGCAGTGCAGGTCTTTATAGTGTAACAGAAAACACTTATTTTCATTTTGATTTTGATTTTCATTTTCATTTCATTTCTGTGAGGTGCACTATTGTCGAGGGGACCTTGTGTAGCTTCTAAGGATCTAACATAACTGAAATATGTGATGGTTGTGTGTATTTATGTGGGAACAAACAAAGTCTGTATGACAATACTTTAACAGAAATCAGAAATGTTTTCATCAAAATCTTGTTCTTTGACAACACCAACTTGGGCCTCAAATATACTGTACATCTCTTAGTTATGGATAGTTTGTACACACATCATCCAGTCTGCACAAGTAGAGTTGCAGTTTAAAGCAGTGAAAAGGGACATTGCTAATAGCCTGGTCATAATGTTTTATGTAGTTATTAAAACCATTGAACATCTTTTTTAAAGGAGTTGTTAGCAAACACACACCTAGAATGGTATAAAATAAGTAATACTTACTTATACATCCTGACGCTTCTGGTTCCCCATCGGTCTCTGTACCTTGACTGCACAACCCCCTTATGGGCAAGATGCTTATTTATTATTCCATAGGTTTTTGAAATCATAGAGGTTTTCAAGACTATGATATTGATGACCTATCAATATTAGATTGTGGCAGTTTGAAAGGACCACAGAGTTCAGGCAAGTACTGCAGTCTTTTCACAACCCTACAAGCACAGTGCTGTACATTGTCTAGCAACTGTGCTTGACGTTGCACCTAAGTCTCATTCACTTGAATGAGACAGAGTTGCACACAGGCCATGGGATGAATGAACATAACTTCACTAGCCTATGAAGCAAAAGCTTTATTCACCAGAGAGTGGCAGCCGCTTCAGTCAGCTAATCTATGGCTTTCCCAGTTGCTGGAGCTTTAGCTGTCAGATATTGATGATCTATGCTAAGAAAAGGTCATCATGATTTCAGTCCTGGAAAATCCCTTTAAGTAGTAAGGTAATATTAAATTTTTTTCAATTTGCAGGTAAATGAAATTGCTTTTATCAATACCTTAGAAGCTCAAAACAAGCGCCATGATGTCTTAGCTAAGCTAAAGGAATATGAACAAAGGCTCAATGAACTGCAGGAAGAACGGCAGCGTCGACAGGAAGAGAAGCAAGCTCGTGATGAAGCTGTTCAGGTAAGAATTGTTTTTCAGATATATAGGTTACAGTAAGGGTAAGTTCAGACGGAGTTCTTTGGTCCGGAACCTGAGACAGAGGCTGCCTCAGGTTCCGGACCAAAAACTGGGTAGCTGCGACTGAAAGCCATTGCACGGCATCGGCATTCAGCCGCACACTCCGCTCCGGATTAGGCCCAAAGAATGGGCCTAGTCTGGAGGAGGGTGTGTCTTCAGGTCGAATCGCAAGGCGAAATGGCCTGAAGAATGAGCATCTCGCTTTTTTTTTTTTCCGGGAGCCAGAACAAAACGTCTCCCAGAAAAAAGACTTGAGTGGCTCCCATTGATTTCAATGGGAGCCGTCTTTTTGGTCAAGATTTTGAGGTGGATACGCCTCAAACTCCTGACCAAAAATCTTTGTGTGAACATACCCTTAAGTAGGTCCATTTAGCCTCCATGCACAGTAAACTGTGACTGTCTGCTGGCATATAATTGTTGCTTTATTTTCAGGAACGCAAGCGAGTGCTAGAAGCAGAACGCCAGGCTCGTGTTGAGGAGCTGTTGATGAAGAGGAAAGAGCAGGAAGCTCGAATAGAGATGCAAAGGCAGGAAAAAGAGCGAGCACGTGAGGATGCAGCTAGGGAAAGAGCTAGGTAAGTTAACTCCATGTGGTGTCACCCTAAACATTGCTTTCATCTTTATCATGATGTAGTTGCTTATAATATTTGCTTTTAACATTTTTTCCTATTTTCTGTGAATCAAATACTTATTTATTAATTAATTAATTAATTTTATTTATTTTTGTGTCTTTTACATCAATATAACAAATATTCTCATACTATCATATTGGCCTCTAAAAATGATAGTTGATGCTTATTCTTTAAATGCTTACAAATTTGCCTCCCAATGTACATCTGCTGACAATTAAATTTCACTATGAAAGTGACAGTGTAGTGAAGTATTGAGCTGAGCTTGGGGAGCAGTTTGGTATCCGGATTGCTAATAGGACTTTAGAAGCCATTAGAGTAAGGTTTAGACAGCACGAGGCTCAATCTTCTTATGGAAAATGTGACGTCCTGTAGCCATAAATATAAAATTAGATCACTGATTTGCAAACTCATAAATTGTTTTGCAGGCAGTGTGTAGATAATTCATAAATTGGAGAAATAATGGTAGAACTGTTTTTGTGATGGCTGCTATATATACTTGTCATATGCAGTGGTTTTGTATGGTTACTATTTAGGCTTGTTTTTCGTTTTTTAAGTTGGAAGGTAACTAATGGAAATTTAGGCTTAAAGGCCCCCATACACATTAAAGTTATCCAATGTATGGAAGGCTCCTGACTCTCTACCAACAGATTATGTTCATGGAAAGAAGAGCTGACCATGTACAATTTCAATGCCTCATCCGCTTGATCTCTCTGGGGATGAGCTTGTAACAAAGGTATCTGGCTGTAGCTTACTCCACGCCACTCTTCTAGTTGAAAACACATATACGCTCAACCAAACCAAGCATGTTTATTTATAGGAGAAGCAAGAGGAATAGTTATCGGCCAAACAAGCATTTGACTGGCAAATATTGAAGATATATGCGCACCTTAAAAAGTACCTAACCTTTGAACAAACTTTGCATAAATCAGTAGTACGCTGTGCATATGGGGAATAACACTGTTTCTGGAAATATGTGTCACTCACGTTCTGCAGTTTTTAGCAATTTTCTCTTCTGCAGGTTCTGTAGTTCGCTTTTCTCTTATATCTGACTAGCTACCATTCACTGCATACAGTATGTAGAGTAGAATCTCTATCTCACTCAGGAACAGCTCCAGGACCATGTAGGACACAGACAGAAATTCTGATCTGCACTAATGTGAATAAAACAGTTTGTTTGTGATAGAAAGTTCCTGTTTATCTCTAGTATTACACTAAGCTTGTGTTTTTGCTGTTCACTGTTTCTCTCCCTCTTTCATCCCCCTCCATAGACTTCTGTAGATATTTGTAATCTACTGTAAGTCATGTGAACTGCAGTCTGCCTTTTCTTATGGATATAGTAGAATTTTCAGAATGAAGCTCAGTTTTATCAGAGGGAGGGGTAGAAGGAAAACAGTCAGATAAGAACAGGAAGTGGCATTTTTCTCCAATAAGATTTACTACAAATTCATTGATGCAAAATTTGTTGAAACGTCAGTGACTATTTAAGTTAAGTTGTGGGCTAACTTTGTATTCCCTTTTACCTTTTTTCTTTGTTACCACTACCAAACTTTACATCAACTTCACCTATGTCATTTTATTTTCTAGAATTTGTTCCCTCTATTAATGAAATGAAAAGCAAAAGGGACATTTTCTCTGATCAAAGATATGACAGTTTCCTATAATCACCTATTCTATTTCTTTATGTAAATTTTATTGAAAAGTTAGTGACCATTTAAACCCTGTAGATTAATGTCTT
This sequence comes from Leptodactylus fuscus, assembly GCF_031893055.1. NCBI lineage: Eukaryota > Metazoa > Chordata > Amphibia > Anura > Leptodactylidae > Leptodactylus > Leptodactylus fuscus. The sequence continues at coordinate 95,932,253 of NC_134269.1, forward strand.
ACTCATCTGTAACTAAATAGGCACATAGAGCAGTCTTATTTATTCACAATGTGAATCTGACCCCTAGTCATAGTGAATACACAACATTGCTGCTTTGTGTAATGGAAGTAACAATTTGTCTTGTCATACCCGAGATTATATTAAGCAATAAATCTTATCCATCAAGGCACCAACTAGTTTACCATACCTGCCAGCCTTTGTGTTTGAAGCACTTCTGTTGTCGTGTCAAGTGTCCAAGCCATTCATATGGCAGAAATCCAATGTATCAGGAGTATAGTTAATCTTCACCTTCATAGAACAAAGAAACTACAATGTTATGGCCTTACAGCTTTAAAGGGTTACTAAAGGTGAAATTTTGATACCTAGCACCTAAAATGTGAATTTCTTGAATTGTTATAGATTTTGATGACTTTTATATAAAATATTTCTGGGTTGTTTTTTTTTTGTTTTTGTTTTTTAAAACCATCACACTTGCCTATGGCAGAGAATTCAGTTTCACTGCTCTTACACTTAAACAGTCCTTCAATGTTGTTGTAGAAACTAGTATGTAGGAGCTATGTAAGTAAAGAAGCAGGGAATGGGGTTTCCAGTTCTTCTTTGAAGACCTCTCCTCAGGATAGGCCCTCAATTTCTGATGAGTGGGGAATCGGACACCTGCCCCCCTCCCCCACCAATCAGCTGTCTGGACTGCTGTTGGGTCTGTTGCTATAGAATGTATGGTACACTATCGTGTAGTGGCTCAGCTACTGTTAAAGTGAATAATAGCTGAGTTGTAATAACACAGCTGGGCCAATATACAATATATGGAGCCCTCTGAATCCTGTTCCATACACTGGGTCCAGGAGCAGTCCAGGGCACTACATGTTGCTTCCCCACGATTGGATGTTGGAGGCCTTTCCTGAAGCACAGAAGCCCCTTTAATACAAATTGTGCAACACATTCTGTTGTGTTCTCTATCATACTGAAGGTCTATGACATCCATACTTTATCTTCATATTCAAAGCTGTTTGGCCCATCAGCTTAATTCCTGACATGACCTCACTTAAAAGTATTATAACATACTGTATATTGGAAGCTTCTAATTTATAAAACACAATGCAAATCAAATCTTTAAACTTCACAACACCCTGATACATCCTTCCCTCTATCACCTTTATTCAGTCATTCGTCACTGATCAGTGTCTTCTCTTTATTAAAGGGACAGGGAAGAACGGCTAGCCGCACTGACCGCAGCACAGCAAGAGGCTATGGAGGAGCTGCAAAAGAAGATCCAGCTCAAGGTTGGTATTCGAAGAACCCTGCAGTCACATTTGTTAGAAAACAATAATTAAAGCTCATGTGGAGGGTTCGGTGGAATTAAATTAGGCTACCTATGTTTTCTATTTAGTTAGAAATTAAGGCCTGGGGTTCTTTTTTGTATATGTTATGTGCCAGAAGGAACCATTCAAAGCATTCCCTTACCTAATTTCAGAGCCTAGAAAGCAAGATATTGGGAACAGATAAGCTGCATCTAGCCCACCTAGTTTGTGAAGGGAGGACAGGACATGTCATTTAGTATATTGGAGTAAACCACCTCAGAGACTTGGAGCTTTCAGTCAGCACCCCGCCCCAAATGATTCCCGTGCCTCAGGCCAGTCTCTCCCTCTCTAGATGTTATCTGTGTGTGTCTGTGAGCAGAGCGCTCTCCAGCAGACTCCTGTGTTACTGCTTCACCGCATCCTGGCTTTCGAGTCAATTAGCATTGTTAGACTGCAGATTACCGCATGACCTCTTTAATACTACTCACTTTTCCCAGCTACAAACCCTCTTTATACCATCACAAGAGCATTCTGGTTGTGATTAGAGGCATCGGGATAGTATGGAGTCCTGTGGAGGCAGTCTGTCTGTTGGGAAGCTCTTTTCTATTTCTTCTGTATTCTCTGATGGAGCATACAGAAATCATATATTCCACTAGCTAAAGATAGTGACTACATTTTGCTTTACAAAGTTTTTAGTTTTATGTTTAATTCACATACTATGTAGGAATTTAAGGTGTAGAAGATTTCCATTATAAACCATCAAGGTGGGTATGGACTTTTTCATCTAAAAATCCTAATAAAAAAAAAATAAGTGAAAAATGTGAATGTTATGTGGTCCACACATGGTTATGCCTCATGGAGGTATGTATGTGTACAGTAGTGTGATAGAACTATTCCTCCTAACCTCCACATACATGAGTACTGTCACATCAGCAGTGCGTGCACTTGTTCTTAACTGAGAGAGGGGAATATGCGTGAGCTAAATACCTCTTATATCCCTTAAGTACAAGGAACTCATTGAAATTCAGCATGCCCGAAGTATTTTTTTTTCACCTGCATCTCCCAAATGAACGTTGCCCAAACAACTAATCCACATTGGATTGTCAGCAGGTTTGACTGACTAGTCTTGTGTATACAAACGTATAAAGGAAAAATGATCCAGGCTTTTAAACCCATTTTAAACCCATTTTTAAACCCATGTGTAGCGCGCGTAAGACCGGCACACATTGAAGTCTATGGGATTCTGTTTTAAGCGGTCACTTTGACACATGTTTACGTGTCTGAATGAGCAGAGCATAAACTCTGTGTGAAACCACCCTTAGGCTACATTCACACTGAGTAACGCTGGCGTTTTTTGTGCTTATTTTTACACATAGCGCCGCGTATACGCCACGTTAATGCCGCGCTATTTTGCGGTGGCGTTGACCGGTGTTAACGCGGCGCTATGTGCAAAAATAAGCACAAAAAACGCCAGCGTTACTCAGTGTGAATACAGCCTTATAGTGTGTCAGCCAGTTGTTTATACAGTATCTTGCAAAAGTGAGTACACCCCCTCATATTTTTTAAATTATTTCATTATATATTTTCATAGTACAACAATGAAGATCTGACACTATGATACAATATAAAGTAGTCATTGTACTGTTTGTATAACAGTATAAATTTGCTGTGCCCTGAAAATCTCAACATACAGCCATTGATGTCTAAACCCCTGGCATCAAAAGTGAGTACACCCCTAAGTAAAAATGGACAAATTGTCCCCAATTAGCCATTTTCCATCACCGGTGTCATGTGACACATTAGTATTATAAAGTCTCAGGTGTGAATTGATAGCAGATGTCTTAAATTTGGTGTTATCGCTCTCACACTTTCTCATACTGGTCACTGGAAGTTCAACATGGGACCTCATGGCAAATAACTCTCTGAGGATCTGAAAAAGAAGAATTGTTGCTCTACATAAAGATGGCCTAGGCTATAAAAAGATTACTAACATCCTGAAAATGAGCTGCAGCCCAGTGACCAAGACCTTACAGCAGTTTAACAAAACAGGTTCCACTATGAACAGACTTCACTGAAGATGAGTGCCTATGCTCACTGTCATATCTAGAGTTTATCTTTTCAAAATAGATGTATGAGTTCTACCAGCATTGCTCTAAAGGTTAAATGGGTGAGGGGTCAGTCAGTGCTCAGACCATACACCGCACACTGCATCATATTGGTCTGCATGTCTGCAAGCCTCTTCTAAAGATGATGCACAAGAAAGCCCGCAGTTTGCAGAAGACAAGTAGGCTAAGGTCTGGAATTACTGGAACCATGTCCTGTGGTCTGATGAGACCAAGATAAACTTATTTGGATCAGATGGTGTCAATCATGTTTGGTGGAAACAGGTGAGGGGTACAAAGACAAGTGTGTCTTGCCTACAGTTAAGCATGGAGTGTCAGACTGAAGTAGTTCATGATCCCCTCCCTTCAGAAATTCTGCCGCTGGGCACTATTCCAACATCATAACGTCTTCAAACACACCTCCAAGATGACCACTTTCGTGCTAATGAAACTGAGGATAAAGGTGCTGGACTGGCAAAGCATATATCCAGACCTAAATCCTATTGAATGTCTGTGGGGCATCCTCAAACGGAAAGTAGAGGAACATAGAACTCTAACATCCAGCAGCTCTGTGATATTGTCATGGAGGAGTGGGAGAGGATTCCAGTGGCAACCTGCCAGGGGTTTAGACATTAATGGGTGTGTGTTGAGTGATTTTGATGTCCCACCAAATTTACACTGTTACAACATTTTGATACAATCTAAAATAGTATATCTTCAGTGTTGACTCATGTAAACATATAATGAAAAAATTACAAAAATGTGAGAGTTGTACTGACTTTTGTGAGATACTGTAGCTTAACCCCTTAACGACCAATGATGTAAATGTTGCTAGGGGCTGTAAGAAGAGGGCTCAGGAGCTGTATAATACAGCCAGCACCCGCCGCTAACAGCCACGATCATTGCAAACGCCTATTTCAGCTATGAACACTTTAGATGCCGTGTTTAAACACAGCCGCAGCATCTAAAGGGTGTAGGCATCATGGGTGCTGCCATCTATTACTAATTGTAACCCTCTAGAATGTCATCGGAGGGTGGAAATTGGTTACCCTGACAGCCGGGAGCCTATTGAAGGTCCATAAGCTTGTCATTACTACAGTTCTATTAGATGCACTATATTTTACGATATACTGCAATACATTATTATTGCAGTATATTGTTTGCACGATCAGATCCCCTAGGTCAAAGTCCCTAGGGGGTTTAAAAGTGAAAGTAAAACACAAAGTAAAAAGATTTTAAATATATAAAGACCCACAAAAATATACAACAATTCAACTAAAAAATAATTAAACAATAATAAACATAAACACTTCCGGTACCCCCGTGTTCAAAAATGCCTGAACTATTAAGATATAAAAAATATTTATCCCATACGGTTTATGTCTTAGCAGGGGAAAAAAATCAAATAAACCAAATTTAGACTTTTTTTTCACTTTGCCTCCTAAAAAAATGGAATAAAAAGTAATTAACCATTAGACCTCAAAATGGTATAAAATAAAAACTACTTCTTGTCCCACATAAGACGGAAGCCTATCCAAACGCAATACATGTAAATATGAATTTTAATTTAATTTATTTTTTAAAGGTATCAAAACAGATCAAATACTTTATAAATTTGGTACAACTGTGAACATACTGATTCACAGAATACAGGTAACGTCATTTTTTTCATGTCACCTGGGGACCAAATTGACAAGAACCCATTTGCTAAAACATGGTTTATCTGTAGGCCCCATAGTCTCTAATGGGGTCTGCCGGGAGTTTATCGGTTTCTGCCATTTTTACTCTGCGCAGATGTGAACCTAGCCAAATCCTATCAGTTTATCTGATGTTCACGCTAAAGATTATGCTATCTATATGTTGATATTCAAAACTATATGTCTATGCTGTTATGAAGGTTAATTCATAGTGGAGTCTCACTGCTCTTATTTTGAAATTCAGCATGATGAAGGTGTTCGGAGACACTTGGAACAGATTGAACAACGGAAAGAAAAGGCAGCAGAATTAAGCAGTGGAAGACATGCAAGCACAGACTATGCGCCTAAACTCACCCCATATGAACGGAAAAAGCAGTGCACACTCTGTGGAGTAATGGTACGTCCTAATCTGCTCATTTCCTGTTTATTAATAACAACTTTTATTTGTCTGTACCCATCATTGCTAATATCCAGGTATTTTTTTTCACTAATATTGCTCCTAAAAATAGTACCAGTAATTTTTTTTTTTTTTTTTGCATTTCGCAATATTAATTTTTCTATTAATTTTTTATTTTTGTCATTTTCTATTTCCGTTCTTAAACTCTTAACATTCTTTTTCTATACTAATACAGCTGTGGACTATTTTACATAAATAAGTAACGCTATATAAAAACATACTATATGTACGTTAGAATAACCAGTTTTTTTGGAACGTCAAAAATGCCTGGATATTCTTTTTTCAGCACTGTTTTTTCTTATTTTATTTTTTTTTATTTTATTTATTTTTTTTTTTAAATCAGTAAGCTGGAAAAAGAAAGATTCTGCCTTGTCTTGAGGCAGGAAAAGCTCTCCATATCCCAAATCAAAGGGAAGTCTCAAACAAAGCTTAAAAATAGGCTTAGAAAACAGGCTACTTTTTAAAAGGAGTCTACTTTCTAGTATTATGCAAATGAGGCAGTTGGTGCACTGGGGGTGGATCTTCAGCCTCCTAGAGAACTGTCCCTGCCAAAACAATGCTTTATTGACTGAAGTGCCATCCCTAGTGCACCAACTGCCTCATTTCCATAACACTTCATAAAAAAAAAAAGTTATGTTTTTTATCACTCTAATGTGCTATGTAACATGATAGTGACAGCCGAATATGTTTGGGGTAGATGGTAGACTTAAATTAAGCGTGACAAAAGAAACAGTCTGAACCCACCATAATGTTGGCCCTTTTTTTAAAGTTTTTATTACTTATGGTCTCTTGACTTTTTGGCAGATTTCTTCTGAGGTTTATCTCTTCAGCCACATAAAAGGAAAAAAGCATCAGTTAACTGTACGAGAAAACAGCAGCATCCAGGGCCGGGAATTGTCAGATGAAGAGGTGGTAAGTATGAAAAACTATCATATAACACTATAAATGTAATTTATTTCAATGTACAAAGAAGAAGAATTATTACAGATACGCCGAGGTAGCAGAGCTAGCCCAAACTTCAACAATTGGGTAAACTGTGGCACTGTGACATCTTATAACAGAAGACAACAAAGAACAATGAAAAGTCATTGAAAAATGTTTTTCCAATGACTTTTCATTGGTTTTTGTTGTCCTCCGTGATAAGATATAACACTTCAGCGGTGTTATCAATTGCGGAATTCATTTCAGGCACGGTTTCCCTGTTACGGGCAACGGTCCTAATTTTAACTTTATCTGCATCGTAAAAAATAGAAAACAAATTGGGCAGAAACAAATCTACAACTATGTAAATGGATGGCCATCTGTTTTTTTTTCCTTTTGTTAAATGGATCTATTAAAGTGATGTAAAAAAGGTGCAGTAAATTCACCCTAAAGCCGGGTCCCCACGGGCCAGAAACGCTGCGATTTGCCCGCGGTGGAAATGCTGCGGGAAAAATCGTAGTGTTTTACAGTATCTGCAAAGTGGATGGGATTCATGCTAATCCCATGCCCACTTTGCGTTTCAAAAGTAGGGAGGATACGCTGCAATTTCCAAAACCGGCTCGGTTTTGGAAATTGCAGCATGTCAATTATATCTACGGAAACGCCGGCGGCGTTTTTAGGAAAACTCCATGAACTTTCTGTTCAAAGCGCAGTGGGAAGAACCACAATGAATTCCCGCCGCGGTTTTTCCCGCAGCACTTTAAAACTGCGTATTGTCCCGTGGGGCCTTAGCCTAAAGCAGATTTTGCTGCCACTTCTGAGCAGAACCCAGGGTGCAAAATATGCAAACAAACAGCACAAGTTGAAGAGAAACTATGCTACCTGTACCCATTCACAGGACAGCTTTCATTTTTTAAGAGCAATATGAGAAATGAAAGCTGTACTGAGATTGGTTGCATTGGATAGCAAAGATAGTTCTTGTTTCCATGTCTCCTCCATTTATGTGTTTGGTTGTCTGAAACTCAATTGTGGTGACTATAATCTGCATGATCTATCTGGAGACTATAGCCCTCTGTAGTGACATGAAAAATGCATTGCTTATTGGTTTATTACAGTGTATCAGTGTAGGCAGCAAAACTCTTAGGCTCTGTTCACACGGAGCTAGGGACCGTGTATTTTGGTCCTGATTTTGATGCGGGAAGCTGCGTCAGAATAGGACCAATATGCGCCTGCCACGGCTTTTGACAGTCGCAGTTTCCCGCTCCGGAGTAGGCCCAGATAAATGGGTCTAGTCCAGAGGGTGCTGCCACAAGGCAGACGCCGCGGCTGAGTCAGCCGCGGAATCCAGCTGAAGAAGGGGCAGTGGGAAAAAGAATGCTAGCGGTCTGCATAGACCTCTTGTGAGGGGGGTGGTTTTTGAGGAGGATTCAGCGCCAAAATCAACCCCCTTTTGCCCCGTGTGAACGAGCCCTTAAGTCTGTACTGGGGCAGACTTATGAAAAGCAACCAATCACAGCACAGCTATTATATCTTATAGTGTCTAATAAAGTTCTGTTTTGCTTAGGCCATACTCATTTTTCATGGATCAGACTATTGTGTCCACTTTGACGGGCACGAGTCACCCATTGAGGGAAACAGCTGCGTGTTTATTGGATTTGAGCAGGATTCAGGTATTGGGTCAGTCATGTGAATAGAGCGATTTCCTAGACTCCAACCTGTTTTATTCCCTCTGTCCATCAAGGCCTGTGAATTAATATTTCCATTTGCTGACACCAAGTAGACATCTTGAAAATATAGTTAACCTGCAATTGGTCTGCAAAGGAGAGAAAGCTGAAAGGTCTACAGTACATTTCTGTCAGTCTTAGTATGTTGGGAGTCCCATCACTCTTTTGCCTTTACTTACAATGAAAAATGCAGGTTGTACACTAATATATCATCCCAACACACTTTCCATGAAATCTGCAAAGTCTGAACTGTCATACTGTTTTACTGTATTCAGGCTGATCTGTGAACAAGTCCAGAACTATTTTGGTTTTTTGTTATTTTTTTGGCTAGTTAAAAGTTCTTAAAATGAATGAATGAATAAACCTTCTAATGTAAAGCCATATTCTTGTTAGCATGTAGGTGAATCTATAATGTCTGCCTTGCTGTCATTGTACAGCAGCCTTCCCACCAGCATACAAATAACCTTAGCCAATTGCCATATAAACATTTAAGATGTCAGTAGGGGTTTAAACTTCATTTATGATTTTAAGATTAAACAGCAGCGCATGCTATAAAAGATAATTGGAAAATAGAAAAATGGAAGTCTTTTCCAAATGAACTTAAAAATATGCTGAAACATGCAGAGTGCGGAAGACTACCCTGCAGGTAGAAGAGCTAATGCAGACAGATTCTAAGCCTCCAGCCCTGCAGTTAGTCCCTCCGCGGCACTGAATAAACAATTCTCTTCTTCAGATCTGTCATGTTATCTTCTCCAGATAAACTGTCATGGATATCTGACGTATGTCATGTTTACGCAAAGAATATTTATATTTACTATACTATATTTCACTATGCAGTGGGCCACAAGTTGCAACGTAATATGCAGTAGTCATGTACAGATTGTCGTAACTGGAAGTCACATTCAACGTACAATGCCACAAGTAGTGCTGATTCAAGATGACATTTCAGATCAGTTCAATCAGAGTATATATTTCACTGGTAAATGCCTGTCAGTCAACTCATGGCGGACAGCACTTATCAGAGAATAGCCATGCCCTGGGGTTAAGGCAATGCTTCATATCTAAAACACACCTCCTGTTTAGTATTCTATATTTAAAGTACTGAAGAGTAGCTATATGGACATATTAATGGAAAAAGTATTGCATTTTTTTTGTATAATTCTGATAAAATAAATTTTATATTTCTGAAAAAATGATCAGGGGAACAAAGAGATATTTTGCTATATACAGCAGTAATCCCACCAGAGAATATTGCGGTCAGCCTCTCCACCCAGAAATGTTTGATAATGAATAATTAATTAACAGTACTACGTTATACAGCCTGTGCTACCGTATTACAATGTTGCATATATCATATTCTGTCAACATAACGGTCAACAGTTACATGTATTTAGGACTTGTACATAAGACCATTAGATTTTACATGTACCGTATTTTCCGGACTATAAGGCGCACATAAAAACCTACGATTTCCTCAGAAATCGTAAGTGCGGCTTATAGTCCGGTGCGCCTTATATATGGATGGAAGCGGCGGCAAAGTCTGCATGCCGCTTCCATACATACATAAAAGGCACCGTAAGGGTGCATTCACACTACGGAACGCCGGCGTATATCACAGCCGTACACGCCGGCGTTACAGCAGGGCTGCCGGACACTTCCTATTCATTTCTATGGGAGCCGGCATGCGAGCGCTCCCCATAGAAATGAATGGACAGACACTTCCCATTCATTTCTATGGGAGCCGGCATGCGAGCGCTCCCCATAGAAATGAATGGACAGACACTTCCCATTCATTTCTATGGGAGCACCCGGCACCCATAGAAATGAATGGGAAGTGTCCGGCAGCCCTGCTGTCACGCCGGCCTGAAACAGAACGTGAAACTTACCGAGCGGTGCAGGGCGGGCGGGCATTCAGGCCTCCACTTCCTCCGGCACTCGCGAACTAATGGCCTGGGCGCATGCGCAATATCATAATGCCTCTACTACGGATAACGTGCATGCGCCCAGGCCATTATCAGTTAGCAAGTGGCGGAGGAGGAGGACGGAACATCGGAGGAAGAGGAGGCCTGAATGCCCGCCCACCCTGCACCGCTCGGTAAGTTTCACATTCTGTTTCAGGCTTTTATTTTAAAACGGGGGGGTAGTTTAATCTAACTTTTACGGTTGGGTTCTATCAGCATGATTTTGCTGATAGAGCCCCTCCTCGCCTGCCGAGCGCTTCCAATAGAAGCGGCTGGCACGCGGGGGGTTAAGCGGCCGCTGGCAAAGTCTGCCTGCCGCCGCTTTCAATAACATATAATGCGCACCGGACTGCGGCTTATAGTCCGGTGCGCCTTATATATGAACCGAGACGGACTATAAGGCGCTCATGGGCAATGCGGCTTATAGTCCAGTGCGCCTTATAGTCCGTAAAATACGGTACTTGTAGCACAAAGGACATCTTTACCTGTAGTTGAGCTCTGTCTAAATGTGCAAAAAGATCTGAAATCAAGCTGAAAGAGACAGTGTTATGGAGTGCCCAATGACCAACCCCTGTTATCACAGCAAGTCCTTAAACTGTATCATGTATAAAGCTTGTACAGCACCATAATACTACATGTCTTTATAGAGATCTACAACACCTCTGGTGTCTAACCAGTAGCTTTACAGCAAAGGTGTATGAGATAGCACAGGTGCAGAATGCTGACAATGCAGCCAGTCACTCACCTACAGTCCATGAGTGGGGATGAATGCTGGCATTTCATAAGTATACAAATAAAGCTTTGTGCTAGGTGTCAGTCACATGATGAAGCGAGGTGCACGGCGCAGGCTTAAAACCTATTACTGACAACATTGTTGCAACTATGGAGGGCTGTCCAGCTCTTCCGTATGTGCATCCCACTGGTACTGGAACCATCAAACTATATAACTGCCTGGATACATCCTGCAAAAAAATATATTAATAACCACAAGATATTAGTCAATATTTTGCACAAAATATGCAATCTTGCAAACCTTGTAAAGATTCCCTATGTCTTGCAAGGCCTTATACTAAAATCAAAAACACTTCACTGATATATGACATCATATAAAACACTTGCCTGCAAAGCTTGCATCATGTGTGAAACTGTGACTGAATATCTCAGACTGCTCAAAAAACTTTATATGGCTGTTTCTAAATGTGGATTATATGAGTCATTTCACTTGGAAATATTTTTTTTTTCCTTGATGGCAAAGTGGTTCTGCCAAATTGAAACATATGGACAATGATCACATGTGGATGTGTGAGCAAGTCATATGTATGTGAAAACCCACCTCTTATCATTGCCCTAGCTGAATATTAAACAGTTGTAGCAGGCACAAAACAATATTTAATTTTGCGCTTACCTGTTTTCCATAGTGTGGTCATTATTTACTTTGAGTAAATGGTTTGTTAGCAAACTGACGGTAGGTTCACACTTGCGGAAACTCAATCCACTTAAAAAACGTTTGCCCATGAAAACCTGCGGACCCCGTAGACTATGCTGGATTCTGCCTATTTTCTGCCCGAAAAATGCAGAGAGAAAAGCTCTGCTTACAAGACTTTTCTCTCTGCATTTTTCAAACAGAATGGGGGACAGAAAATTCAAAAATTGTGAAATGAACATTTGTAAGTGCAGCAGACATTTGTTTGGAAACTACTACAGCTGTATGGAACTATCTGATGAAGCCACTGACCTAATGTAAGACCTACAAATCTTACACTTCTCACTCCAGCCACTAAGCTGAACAATATGCAGACAATTCCTGTTTTCCACAGTAGATTTCGTTTTTTTTTTCGTTTTTTTTTAAATGTAAATTGTGAGCCCCACATAGAGCTCACAATGTACATTTTTCCCTATCAGTATGTCTTTTTTTGGATAATGGGATGCAAATCCGTGCAAACATGGGGAGAACATACAAACTCCTTTCAGATGTTTTTTTTTGCCCTTGGCAGGATTTGAACACTAAGACTCCAGCGCTGCAAGGCTGCAGTGCTGACCACTGAGCCACCGTGTGGCCCCCACAGTAGATTTCTTTGCAGCAACCAACTCATTTACCGGCACACTGATATGTATATATTGATAAGACACAGAATCCACCAGTCACAATAGGCAGTTTCACTGCGTATTTACATCCCTCTCTTCACAATGACCTGATCACTAGTCACAAAGAATGCCTAGAAAACTCTGCCATAGATGTCAGTAGGATCTGCTGTCTATGGCTCATGGTCCATCCCCAGGAAATAAAGAGTGACTGATTTTGGGCTTTTTAGTTTTTTTCTCTTGTAGATTCACACTGAAGGCCTCTAAACTATGAATTAACACATGTGGAATTATATATTTAACATAAAATTGTGAAACAACTGAAAAGATGTCTTATATTCTAGGTTCTTCAAAGTAGCCACCTTTTGCTTTGATTCCTGCTTTGCACACTCTTGGCATTCTCTTGATGAGCTTCAAGAGGTAGTCACCAGAAATGGTCTTCCAACAGTCTTGAAGGAGTTCCCAGAGATGCTTAGCACTTGTTGGCCTTTTTGCCTTCACTCTGTGGTCAAGCTCACCCCAAACCATCTCGATTGAGTTCAGGTCTGGTGACTGTGGAGGCCAGGTCATCTGGTGTAGCACCCCATCACTCTCCTTCTTGGTCAAATAGCCCCTACACAGCCTGGAGCTGTGTTTGAGGTCATTTTCCTGTTGAAAAATAAATGATGGTCCAACTAAATGCAAAACGGATGAAATAGCATGCCGCTGCAAGATGCTGTGGTAGCCATGCTGGTTCAGTATGCCTTCAATTTTGAATAAATCCCCAACAGTCACCAGTAAAGCACCATCACACCTCCTCCTCCATGCTTCACGGTGGTAACCAGGCATGTAGCGTCCATCCGTTCACCTTTTCTGCATCGCACAAAGACACGGTGGTTGGAATCAAAGATCTCAAATTTGGACTCATCAGACCAAAGAACAAATTTCCACTGCTCTAATGTCCATTCCTTGTGTTCTTTAGCCCAAACAAGTCTCTTATGCTTGTTTCCTGTCCTTAGCAGTGGTTTTCTAGCAGCTATTTTACCATGAAGGCCTGCTGCACAAAGTCTCCTCTTAACAGTTGTTGTAGAGATGTGTCTGCTGCTAGAACTCTGTGTGGCATTGACCTGGTCTCTAATCTGAGCTGCTGTTAACCTGCGATTTCTGAGGCTGGTGACTTTGCTTAAATTATCCTCCGCAGCAGAGGTGACTCTTGATCTTCCTTTACGGTGGCAGTCCTCATGTGAGCCAGTTTTTTTTTGTACCGCTTGATGGTTTTTGCAACTGAACTTGGGGACACTTTCAAAGTTTTCCCAATTTTTTGGACTGACTGACCTTCATTTCTTAATGTAATGGTGGCCACTCGTTTTTTCTTTACTTAGCTGCTTTTTTCTTGCCATATTACAAATTCTAACAGTCTATTCAGTAGGACTATCAACTATGTATCCACCTGACTTCTGCACAACACAACTGATGGTCCCAACCCAATTTATAGGCAAGAAATCCCACTTATTAAACCTGACATGGCACACCTGTGAAGTGAAAACCATTTCTGGTGACTACCTCTTGAAGCTCATCAAGAGTATGCAAAGCAGGAATCAAAGCAAAAGGTGGCTACTTTGAAGAACCTAGAATATAAGACATATTTTCAGTTTTTTAACACTTTTTTGTTAAGTATATAATTCCATACGGGTTAATTCATAGTTTTGATGCCTTCAGTGTGAATCTACAATTTTCATAGTCATGCAAATACAGAAAACTCTTTGAATGAGAAGGTGTGTCCAAACTTTTGGTCTATACTGTATGTATATATATATATATATATATATATATATATATAATAGAAAATTAACAACATCGCCAAGAATTCTTAAAAAATACGTTTATCATGAAAAGGTGATTTAGACAATAGGTAATTTTCTCACAATGCATTCCCTTTGGGGCCACATGGTGGCTCAGTGGTTAGCACTGCAGCCTTGCAGCGCTGGAGTCCTGGTGTTCAAATCCCGCCAAGGGTAAAAAAAACCATCTGCAAGGAGTTTGTATCTTCTCCCCGTGTTTGCATGGATTTCCATCCCATATTCCAAAGACATGCTGATAGGGAAAAATGTACATTGTAAGCTCTATGTGGGGCTCACAATCTACACTTAAAGAAAAAAAAAGAGAAAAAAAAAATGCATTACCTTCAAAGGTTCCTTGTAGAGACCATATCTCAGCATGGCAGTGGTAGCACAAACAAAAGCTGTATAATAATAGCTTGTAGTGTATATCGGTTTATCCAAAGCTTGTACCTGCATGCAGTAGTGACATTTTTACAGCTTTCTTTATTCTGGCATCCACAACATTTGACTGCCATGAATCTTACAACATCTTCCCCGGTAACATCATTTATCTTCTTTTAATAATAAAACTTCAACAGATGAGTTATGTAATATATGTTAAGAGATTTTTTTTTTTGTTCTTTTTTTTTTTTCTTATATGGCAATATCACACATCAGGGAAATCTGAAAAAGCTATCGCACTTTGGAGGTTTCTCATCTTTATTCCCTGAGAAGAGCAGTCACAGCTACATTGTAACTCTAATATTCTACAGTAGTATGCATTAGATTGTAATGGAATATTGGAAAGTTATGGTGAAAGTAATTATTTTTAATTTTTTTTTCCCAATATATAATATAGGTTGGCATCAATGTTTTGTTATGTGTTACTCATTAGAATTAATTTGCATGTTGCAAAATTAAATGGAATTTGAGGTGGACATCTGCCTCGGATTCCTCTTCATTTTCTGCTCCTGGCTTCTGTGGTGGAATGAGGAAGCAGAGTTTTGGGATTCTGTCATAGTTTCCGTCGCAGATTTGGCACAGATGAATTTGGCCGTTGACTCCATGGCATGATTGAGCATGGCGCTCATTTTTTCATTGTTTGCAATGGGAAGCAAGATCTGCCTCTAACTTTGTGGCAGAATCCACCACAAAATCAGTGTCAGATTCAGACGTGTGAACAGAGCTTTACAGTATTGTAATGTACATTATATTGTATTGTGTAAGTGAAAAATTAATTTTATGGCCACTTTTACATTGGTGGTTTATGTTGGCTAGTTTCCATGCTGCTTTTCTGTGCAGTCTTTGTTATTAATAAAAAAGTTAGGGGTAGATTTCTAATTTTGCAAAGAATGCTACACGCAGTAATGTTACGTTCGTGTTTTGTTACTTCAGTATGTCACCAAGTGAGCGGTGACTGTAGCTGACCACTTCTGCAACTAAGAATATGTCATGGGAATCATATCTTAGTGAGGAGAAAATACAAAGCAGTTATTCCAATCTCCTGAAGTGACAGCCTACTCAATTCTAGGTTAGTTATTTGATATTAAATGCTAGAATATACCGCATATACTCGAGTATAAGCTGACCCGAATATAAGCCAAGGCCCCTAATTTTACCACAAAAAACTGGGAAACTGGGAAAACTTATTGACTTGAGTATAAGCCTAGTCATAAGTTGCTGCTCTTCAATTTGGCCCAGACACAGGGCTGCAAAAGCAATGGCATCTATGTGTACAAGCCCATTGAAATATAATAGTCCATAATTTTATCCATCATTGCAGATAAAGTCTGGTCATGTGCATTACAGTTTAGCAACTCCATGTGCCCCATAGTAGTGTCAGTTAACCCCATCATATCCCTCACATTAACCCCCTGTGTGCCTCACATAAGAGTTACTGATATGTGGGATATATGGAGGTAATAATTAAGTATCTTCATTTCATTAAGGTCCTTTATTAGTGCCCCCATGTGTCTCACATATTAGTAACCCTTATATGGGGCACACAGAGGTTAATTTTAGGGACATGATGGGGTTAACTGCTATTAATGTGAGACACATGGAGTTACTGAAACTAAATTAATAACCCCAAATGCCTGACATTACTAGAAATAGTAACCCGAGTATATACCTGTGTTTTACTTTCACTTTGTTACACGGAGCTTCCTCTCCTTGATGCAGGCATCCCCCTTCACTTAATATATGCAGGTCCTTGAAGGTCCTGTGCTCTGTACCTCATTTTGCCGATCGGGGCCCCTGACCAATGCATTTATATTAACAAAATGAGGACTAATAGTTGCAGATTGGGACCCTGACTCGAGTATAAGCCGAGGGGGTCTTTTTCAGCATAAAAAATGTGCTGAAAAGTCGGCTTATACTCGAGTATATACAGTACTTTATTTCCTTTTGATCATTGAGATTACCCTTTAAGAAATATAGTTCTTAAGATTGAAAAAAAGATTTTTAGACCATTTTCCTGCAATTTTTACCCAGTGTAAAGGAAAAACACTACATAACAAAAGGAAGTTTTCAAGAAATGCACACAGGCTCATTTTGAACTCTATAAAGGTATTGCCCCTTGAACAGAACCATATTTAAATTTGCAGACAAATTAAAGTTAAAGGGGTTATCCGATTTCTAAGTGATGACCATTCCTTAGGATAGGGCATTTGAATTCCCTGACTCGTGCCCTTGTTGTCTTTGTCATCTTTACACTAACTATACCTACAATGTCTTATTTCCAAGAGTTTATTCATTCTAGTAACAAATTGTTGTATTAGCTGTCACAATGACTTTTACAGTTATCTTTGTGTTCTCTGTGCGGAATCATTCTTCAGCTTAATAGGCTCTTTAAAGCAAAACAGGTAAAACATTTTGAACACGAACATGGTGCTCTGGCAAATGTACACATAGGAAATAAATGCCACTGTTTTGTAGTTTTTTTTTTTTTTTATATCGCACAATCTTATTTTAATCCAAAACTTGAACTGTAGTGTTTTTCCATTGTTTGTTTTATACTTAATCAGGGAATGCAAGTACTCAGGGTTATTAGATGCCAAGTGGCATGTGGCATTTGTAATATATCCCTCTCTCGTGACCTCACATCCAAGTTGCTTCCTTGATAAACACCTCTCATGTGAACTCACCACAGCTGCTTCTCTGACCTCACTCTCTTGACTTAAATATTGTATTGACCTCACGCACTTGACATATTTTGTATTGATGCCTAAGAGCTAAAGTTGGTCACATGGGTGGGAAAGCTTTTCTACTGTTTAACCTCTGGGTTTCCACTGAACGTAATCTGCACTTGTGGAGCCTTACTTGAATGAGAGAATATTTAAGCTGATCATTTACACTTTTATGTACACTGGTTGATATTGTTATTCTGGGACCTGATTTTCATGTTATACTGATATGTCACAATTTGAAATACATGTTGGTTCAGCCCTTTATACTCACCTATACTAGGTTCCCACTAACACTGACCTATCTGTTGTTCTGGTCCGTCAGAAGACTAGAACAACGGATAGGCAGAGCACTGTAATAGTGGTTACTCATGTTGCCTGACAGACCCTTTTGCCTGTAATGGGGTTCGTCAGGTGTCTGTCATTTTAAAACTGAAACCAACATGCCATGCATCCATGCAAGACTTTTTCCAATACCAATTTCAAGCGGATTTTGTGAAAGAGTCTATAACTGAGACTTTGGAACAGATGTAAACTAACCTTTAAAGTCACTTCAAAGTAAAAGTTACAGAAGAACAGCAGAAACAGACACAAAAAAAATTGAAAAATATATGGCAGGTGCCAGCCCTCCCGCAGTTCCCAGAGGATCGGAGATGACTTAGATAGACAGTAGGAAGTGGTTCCCTTGGTTTACTAATCAGCTCTCCTGTGATACAGTTGTGGAGTGCCAAGGGTTTGTCATGGAAGCTGAGAGTCTGGGGAAGGCCCCAGGCTCACCAGGTTAGTATTCCTTTTATAGACATAGGAAGATTCTGCAGGCACACTACACTACAGAAATATTGCAGTATATTGTACAATTGATTGCATAATCAAGTCTTTTAGAGGGTTGAGACATACAGTCATGGCTGAATTGTCGGCATCCCTGAAATTTTTCCAGAAAATGTAAATTCCAGAAAATGATTGCAATTACACATTGTAAGCCGATGGCTTGTCAGGTATTGGAGGGGGTGTACATCTCACCCAGGCTACTAAGGTGGGTGAGATGAGAAAACTCCAGAAGGAATGTTTGTTCTCAGCAGACAACTTTCATTTTGGTAAATGCTCAGTATTGGCCTGGATTTTTGGGAATGACAGGTAGGTTGGTAGTGGGACCTATCATTCCACCCCCCTTCAGTCCACACTTTGGGGATGTTCCGGCAGCAACTCAGCTGCAGAGAGTCTGCTCATCAAGGAAGGCTTAAGAAGCCAGCTCCAGCAGCAGACTGGGGGCAGAGTTTCGCTGGAGAGCCAAAGAGAGTGGTCATATTTTTGGAGCTGTGTCCTGAGTGATTCTACTGGCTTTTTGATTTCTGTTATTCTAGGTGAAGTAACCTAGTCTATGTTTAGTTAGAGCCTAGCCGGGCAGGTATTTATTTTTGTATTGTTTCCTTTTGTTGCTGCATTTTTATAGTGAAAATAAACTCTACTTTTGGTTTGGACTAAAGAATCTGGACTTGTGTGTCTATGCCACCCCACCTAGCAACCCCAGACCCTAACAACATGTTTTGTTATCGTTTGTGTGTATTGGAACAACACAAAAATACTGAGAAAAAAGGCAAATTAGACATGTATACATTAGACACACCTTTTCAAAATTGTGGGTAAACAACACTGAGTGCCTTGACTGTGTGTAAGGCATCATGAAATCTGAAGATTACCAAAGGATTTTGGGTCTCACTATAGGGCCCAGGTCATGGGTCTTCCAGCAAGACAATGACTCTAAACATGCTTCAATAAAGCATCCAGAAATGAATAGAACCAAAGCGCTGGAGAGTTCTGAAGTACCCAGTAAAGAGTTTAAATCCCATTGAACCTCTGTAGAGAGATCTTAAACTTGCTGTAGGGAGGGAGAAGGCATCCTTCAAATATGAGAGACCTGGAGCAGTTTACAAAAGAGGAGTGATTCAAAACTCTACTTGACAGGTGTAAGAAGCTTGTTGATGGTTATAGGAAGCGATTGAGTTCAGTTATTTTTTTCCAATGGGTGTGCAACCAAATATTAATTTGAGTGTGTCAGTAATTTTGTCTGACCCATTTTAGGAGTTTGGCATCAAATTATGCAATTTTTGGCTTTCTTTTTTTTGTGTGTTGTTCTAATATACACAAGGGAAATAAATATGTGTATAACAAAACATTTATAATGACAATAATTTTCTGGGACAAATACTTACAGCCATGACTGTATGTAGTAATGCTGGAAGTATTGAAATTGTATAGTTTATCATGATGTTTGAAAATATTGAAACTAGTTTATCATGATGCTCTCTGCGCTTTAAACAGAACCCTGAGACTATCACAGAGCAGGAGCATTTATACGGAGACTTTATTACACATAGGTGGATTCTATGAATCATCATCAGTCATTAAGGACAACATTGGATCATTCAGAGATCTGAACTGAACTGAACGGAGTGAGTTTGCTGCACTGAATGTAAAGAGGCCGAATAATATTTGCATGCCCCACTTTTCAGTTTTTTATTTGTTAAAAAAGTTTAAAATATCCAATAAATTGTTGTTGATTCTTCCCCCAAAAAATTAAAATTTCATATCTTTATGTTTGAAATGTGGCAAAAGGTTGAAAAGTTCAAGGGGGCCGAATACTTCCGCAAGGCACTGTAGATGGCTGTATAGTTTTGTGGAAAAAGCCCAGTACAGTTTAAATTTATTCATTTAATTTCATGTTCATTCTGGGTTTAAACTGTATCTCCAGTTATAAACAACTTTTCATAAATGAATTGTTAAGTTCATATAGGAAACTTTGAAATATATCATATTAAAGAAATATGATTTCATCTTCGCTTTTCAAGCAGATACTTTCTCCTTTTTCGTGCATGAAGGGGGGGGGGGATAAAAAAGTCTCTGAAATAACTGTAGCCGTTACACTCTACTGTTCCTTGCTTTTTTAACACTGCTAGGTTGTAGATAGGAGGCTACTAGTAAATAGAATGTAGCAATAAATCAATTAAGCAGCTCGCTGCAGAATCACATGTCCATATTTTGGTCAGACGCACAGATCAATTGAAATCAATTGATCTTTTTTTAATGGATGTAAAACAGTTCTGATAGCCCTTTTTTTTAATTTTATATGGCCGAGTTACATCTGTTAAAAACAGATCAGGGCTCGTTCACATCTGCGCCTGGGAGTCCGTGCAGGTTTCCGTTTCCTGTACAAAACAGAGCAGGAGACGGGAAGCTGCAGGACTCTTTCAAACCCATTCATTTGAATGGGTTTGAAAGGTGTCCGGCCGTGAGCGCCGGTGAGTGTTTTATGCTCTCCTCGGTGAAACTGTTTTTTTTTTAAACGGACACAGAGTCGGACATGCAGTACTCTGTGTCCGGTTTAAAAAAAACGGTTTCGCCGCGGAGAGCATAAAATGCTCACCGGCGCTGACGGCCGGACTCGGCATGACAGGTTGACAGGAAACCTGAGAATGGACTGCCGAATGCTAGTGTGAACCCAGTGTCAGTTTGTTGGGTCAAAAAAGAAAGACCAGTAGAATTCATAAGGTCCATTAAAAATGGATGCAAAACAGATGGCATGTGCATCTGTATTTCAAGGACGGTAGAAATGGAATAGTCTTGTGAATAAGGTTCACCTTCTGGAGACTTTGACACAATATCCATCTAAAATCGCCAAATGAAAAAGTTTTGCAAGACTGACTTTTTCATCTGGCATTTTCAATTAAAAAGAACGAACATCCTAGGGACCACATTATAGTCAGTGGGGTCCCTCAGACTCTGTTGGTGTCAGCTAATCCGTTTGTCTGTTCTTCTGGTCCTCCATCGGGTATTTACGCTATTGTGAACCTAGCCTTAGGCTTTATTCTTCCCAATACTTATGATCCGAATTTTCCTTACGCTTCCTCTAAATACATAACTGAGCTATGTTATTGGTGTCAATAGAGTATAACAACCAGTCCTTGATGTCTACAGCAATGAACATGTCTTATTTATGATTCCTTGGGAAGATATTTTGATTTTCATTACCTCAGGAATAAAATGTGAATGTCAGTACAAGGGGTCAAGTTTTATGGTTGGATGGCACAAGTGAAATCTGTTTACATAAGCTGTTTACAATGCACGGTCTGCATTAATTGGCTGGCCACAAATTAATTCTCTTGTACATCTGGCACTTGATCCTCTTGTTTAATGTAATGAAGTCATAGAGAGGTGCCTAAAATGTAATCCCAGCGCTGTACCCATTCCAGAAGTCACCTAATATTGTACATAGAACTTTTGGTGTTATAAATCTCATGCTGTACTCTCTGTCCTTTAAATGACTGCATGGAACTATGATTTGTGTATCTGTGTAGCTGTAGACCAATGGTACGCTATGGAAACCAGTTTTTTCCCACGTAATTATTATTATTTATTATTATTTATTTATATAGCACCATTAATTCCATGGTGCTTTACATTTGGGGGTTACATACAGTACACAAATTATGCAGGCAGATATAAAACTAACAGTGACTGACAGGCACAGTGGGGTAGAGGGCCCTGCCCGCAAGGGCTTACAATCTAGAAATGCATATATATTACAATTACAATTTTGTTTCATAGCATATCTTTAGAAATATCCTCCAGATTACATACACTTATGCCGTCAGTTTTACGGATGTGCTGGCATTGTAGTAATGAAGTCTGCACACTCCTGCATACCTTCTGGGAGTTCCCAGATTTGTTAGATTTTTGTGTATCACCTCAAAATTTGCAGAATACTTCCCAAATTGCCTGTGCTGTTTCTGTTGCATCTCTGTGATATACCCCTCTGCTTATACAATCACTTTGTGTTGCCACCTGATTAGTAGAGCTAGGGCATGTATAATGGAGATTAGTTGCCCATGGGTCACCATGTGGATTGGCCATATAAAGGAGATTATGAGGATGGAGGAGCTGACTGCATTACTCAAGGGTACTGAGGACAAGTTTCAGAAGTCTTGGTATTTTTGGACAATCTTCCAAAACTCAACAAAATATAGTGCCCTTTGTAGCACTAACAGGCCATTCCTCTTCCCTTTGTCTGTTCACTCTCATTGAACTGTGTTTTCAACTAACAGGGGACCACCCCCTATGGGTACCTTACAGTTCTTTGGGATTTGTTACTATTGAGCAATATTGACGCTGAAAACCTTTGTCTACCTGTTTAGAATGATTTGTGATGGTTGGCGCTGATTTAACCCCTTCCCACCAGCGGAATTTTTTTATTTTTATTTTTGACTCCCTGCCTTCCAAACCACATAACTTTTTTAATTTTTCCCTTCACAGAGCCATAATTACATGTCACCTATATTTTATTTATTTATTTATTTATTTATTTGGGGGGGGGGTACAGTTTTAGGGATATCAATTTTATATAGTTTTATTTCCATTTTAAACCCTTAACAAAAATCCAAAACTTTGCAAACACTTTTTTTTTTTAAGTTGCCATATTCTGACACCCATAACTTTTTATATTTCCATGTACTGAGATGAATAGGTGTACTTTTTAGCTATAATATATCTGTCTATATACACACGTGGACAAAATTGTTGGTACCCCTCATTTAATGAAAGAAAAACCCACAATTATCACAGACATAACTTGAATCTGACAAAAGTAATAATAAATAAAAAATTCTATGAAAATAAACAAATGAAAGTCAGACATTGCTTTTCGCTTCAACAGAATTTAAAAAAAATAAAATAAAAACAGGCCTGGACAGAAATGATGGTTCCCTTAACTTAATATTTTGTTGCACAACTTTTAGAGGCAATCAAACGATTTCTGTAACTGTCAATGAGACTTCTGAATCTCTCAACAGGCATTTTGGCCCACTTTTCATGAGCAAAGTGCTCCTGTTGTCTCAGGATTAAAGGGTGCCTTTTCCAGACGACATGTTTCAGCTCCTTCCACAGATGCTCGATAGGATTTATGTCAGGGCTCATAGAAGGCCACTTCAGAATAGTCCAATGTTTTCCTCTTAGACATTCTTGGGTGTTTTTAGCTGTGTGTTTTGGGTCATTATCCTGTTGCAAGACCCATGACCTGCAACTGAGACCGAGCTTTCTGACACTGGTCAGCACATTTCTCTCTAGAATCCCTTGATAGTCTTGAGATTTCATTGTACCCTGCACAGATTCAAGACACCCTGTGGCAGATGCAGCAAAGCAGCCCCAGAACATAACAGAGCCTCCTCCATGTTTCAAAATAGGGACAGTTGTCAGATTCAAGTTATTTCTGTGACCATTGTCGTTTTTTTCTTTTATTAAACAAGGGGTACCAACAATTTTGTCCACGTGTGTACATATGAAATTTTTATCAGAGTCATTTAAGTTTGTAGACCAGGTGATTTTGGACACAGGGATACCTAATGTGTTGTGTTTCACAATATTTTAGTACTTTTATATGTGTTCTAGGGAAAGGGGGGTGATTTGAATTTTTTTTTTTTTTATATATATATATATATATATATATATATATATATATATATATATATATATTTTTTTTTTTTTTTATTAGACCCCAGGGGGTCTGCTCATTAATACAATGCATTACAATGCTAACGCATTACAAAATGCTGGCATTTGTATGTCAGACTGCATATAGGAACCTGTGATACAAATTAAAGCCAGTCAAGCTTGGGAGCATTTAATAGTCTCCCTGCTCTCATGACAATGAAACACCAGCCCCGGATCTTCTTTTGGGTGCCATTGATCCTTTCCAAAATGGCAGCACCCATGAACCACTGGGAAAATTGTGCCTCAGTCAAAGCTGAGGCCAGGAGCCTTAATGGGTCATTAGTCCAGGTCTCTGCTGTATAATACTCCTGAGAGGCCACCATATTTAGTTACCCAAGATGTAAATGTTGGGAAGGGGTTAAAGAGTAGCTTTTACCCCCTCATCCAATTAATATTCTTAGCATCTGTTAATAGTTGTTGCTCCGCTGATTTCAGCACAGTTGGAATTTTAACTCTAGCCTCAACTATTCTCAAGCAACAAGTGCAGTTAGTTTTTATGTCTGATGTGCAATCTAAGCTTAGTAATGTCAGAAAGGTGGTGTTAGGCAGGGAGGTGTGATTCATAGCTCCAATCAGAGGCAGCCAGTGTCAGAGCTTAGAATCACACCCCTTGTCTGCTATGCCTTCCTGACAGTACAGAGCCAAGATAGCATTTCAGGCACCAAAAATAACAGATATGATTGCTCAGGAATGGTGTGGGCTAGAGAAACATTTCAACTGTACCAGAAGAGGGGAGCAGCATCTATTAACAGTTGCTAAGAAATGAAGTTGATAGGAGTAAAGTCCTCTTTAAAAGGGTTGTCCATGCAAAAATGGGCAACACATTCAACTTTAAAATCAGCCTGGGGCATTGAAAAAAAGTAAAAAAAAACAAAAAAAAATCATACCTGTCCCCGATGCTCCGGTGTCCTTCTGACGCACAGTCTGAACCTTCTGCCGAACGGGTCTTCCGGAGTTCTGCTGGTTGGCCTCAGCAGTCACATGACCAATGAGGCCAATCAGCGGCCTCAGCAGGCCTCAGGAAGAGACCCATGATGTCACTCACAGGCAGTGATATTACATGCCATTCGCCATGTGACCGCTGAGGCCAATCAGCGGCTTCGGCAGAACTCTGCAAAAGGACCGTTCAACAGAAAGACTGGGACGCTGCGGGAGCACACCAGAGCATTGAGGACAGGTGAGTATGATTTTTTTTTTTCAATGCCCGCAGCTGATTTAAAAGTTAAAGGGGTTGTCCATTTTTGCCTGAACAACCCTTTAAGAATCTATACCTGTTACTCTCAGTTGTGTGTCTTTATTTTCCTATGGAGCCGTTATAGAATTGCTACATAAGCAGTTCCCAGATGTGCAATAAATTTGGAACTTGAGGAATTCCCCAATTTGCCATAGGAATAATATTTAATATTAGCAAGTAAGCAGATACATATGATGCAATACCATTCATAGTATCCATTCATAGGCCAAGTCACCCCAACTATTTTCACCAAAACGTACTGCAAGGCTAACTATAACTGATTCGGGGCTCTGGTTACAAAGCCAATACCTGAACAAATAAATGTCTCCAACTTTGAGTAAATGGAACATCAGATAAGACATGACACCAGCAGGAGTTCATTACCTGTTTCAGGTGTACAACAAACTCTATATTGTACCTTGTTTTGTTTGTATTACATTTATATTTGTGACTTTTGTTATTTACAAAAATTCATTTTTTACAAATGAAATTTAAATACCTGTGAAGAATCTGACATTGGATTATTATAAACACATATTACACATTATGCGTCGCCTCTGTTTGTCTTACCAGACTAATACTTTATGTTCCCTTTTCGTGCTAAACTATGACCTAGCTACACACCTGACTAGGCTGGAAGGTACAGACCACAAGCCATAAAATACAAAGACAGATGTCTTCCCTTTAGCATTAGCTTTTGCTTCATATAGTCTAATCTCCATTACACCAATTTTGCTCCTACTTTTCTAAATTTTATTTTAAGAAAACCGCAGTAAGAAAGGCTGTCAATTTAAGTCCTATTAAATGTCAGGGTGTGGCTTTCCTGGTGTACGGACTTCATGGCACAAAGCTTACACTACTTTACCAAAGGTCACACTATTACCTGCTCTCACAGTCTCGGTTTTCTCTGCCCCTTTCTTTAGAATGCCAAGCTTTCCCTTTGAAAGCATGAATTTCATCCTTTGATTATACGTCTTATTAATAGCGTGAATATTTTATATAGTTTGATTACATGGACCTCGCCGGCAATTAGACGTAAGATCCGTTAAACCATGAGGTTATTTAATATGCAGTTTTACTCCACACTTTTTTGGGGAGAAAATACTAATCCTTCTTTTTGATGTGCATTGGGTATAAATGACACTCCAACCTGGGCATTTCTGATATTCCTTTTGCTGTCTTTTGATGAATTTTGATTGTAAAGTTTGGACTAATCCAATCATCCTTCTTGTGAAAGTTGAGAAGGCTGAGAAATAGGTGAGGAACGCCCAAGAGTGGAGACCGTGAAGTATTATAGGAAAGCTAGATACTCACTATGACCAGTTTACAGTGTCCCAGCTTTTATATCAAGGGAGACACATTATTGTTGGAAATATATGGCCACAAGCCATGATTATTCATGAGAATAATCTCATAGCAAGTCTTGTGGACACTGTAAATGTGATACTGTCTATACAACTACTTGTTAAGCATGTATGAAATCGGTTTTTACTTTAATAATGTACTTCTTCAGAAATTTTCCTAGCAATAGTATACATTTCTTATTGAAGTGAACTAGTTTTTTGATCTGTCTAATATAATAAATCTTTCTTCCAGGAACATCTTTCTCTGAAAAAATATATTGTGGATGTTTTGATTGAGACGCCTGTTCCTGTAGAACCTTTAAAAGATGGCGATGAGAAGCAAAAGAATAAAAAGAAAGCTAAAAAGCTGAAGACGCGGATAAACTCAAAGTATGTTTTAGTCCTGCCTACAGTTACATTGTTATGTAATGTACAAATTTTATCCCTAAAGGTACAGATGTAGTCATCATCAAACGAATTGACAAGGCACGCTGTTCCGCTAGCAGTGGGCCTTTCCAACTTGTTTCTTCTCCCTCCCACCATAAGTGTCGGCTATTTAATTAGAGAAATCCTCAGAAGATCCAGCAATCCAAAAAGTATTTAAAAATTAATAATTAAAGGTGTATTCCCATCTCCCTTGTTCCCCAGTCTTTGCTGCTGTAAAGACTTCTTTCTCCCTGGTTTTCAACGTTAACTGGTGGGCGGGGTTTCATATGCAAAGTCATACTGTCCGACTACCTCCAGTTTAGCTCCCCCCCCAAATTAGCGTGTAGCTCCGCCCACCACATAGTGTGATCCTATGGGACGACTGAAGGGCCTGTGATGTCATCAAAGGTCCTATAACACTTGGCTTTAGCTTGTTCTATATAGAGTCGGCTAAATCTTAGTGGGCTAAGGGAACAAGTCCTTCTATCCACTAGCTTTTAGCCTGCTCTATATAAGAAAGCTAAATCCTAGTGAGCAGAGGGACCAGGTCCTTTAGCCCACTAGGATTTAAACTGTATTATATAAGAAATCAGGACACAGGAACAGCTACAGACACAGGCTCACTCCCATGCACTTAGCCCCTCCCTCCTCCCCCCTGAGAGCAGGCAGCTATGTCATTTGACATTTGAGCAGATAATCCCAAGGGCCATAGAAACGCAGTGTCAACAATGAAGTGAATAAAGTAAGATAGTGGACAAACAAAGCAGTTTTGCTGAAGCAGTGTATTTAGGAAAAGTCTTAAATCCACATTAACAAGCAGTATAGATAGGATCCTTGTTATGGGACAACCCCTTTAACTCTTATTGTTCTCATAATGATAAAAAAAAATGTTACATATCTTGAAGAAAGCAAGAGAAAGCTGACACATTTCGGAAACAGTCATTCCTTAGTTGTAGAATACCATTTAATTAGCAGCACTATGGGTGGGGAAGAGAGTGCTATTGTTTAGCCTTTGGCTAAACTAAGCCTTATACTGCAACCAGTGATATATGTCACTTGGCCTGATTGCCTAACAAGAGGAAATTGAAGTCCCCTCATATTACTAAGTAAGGGCGGGTTCACACTTGCGCCCGGTCTCTGCTTTCAGGTTTCCGTCTTCTGCCTAAGAAACTGGACAGGAGACGGAAACTGGCAGTCAGTTTTCAAACCCATTCATTTGAATGGGTTTGCAAAGTGTTCACCCATGAGCGTCTTTTGCTCTCCACAGCAAAACCGTTTTTTCTTTTTTTTAAACGAACACAAAGTCAGATATGCAGAACTTTATGTTTGGTTAAAAAAAAAAAAACAAAAAAAAACTGTTGTACCGCAGAGACCAAAAGACGTACACAGGCGCTCACCGGGGAACACTGAATGCTGGGTTTCCATCTCCTATCGGCAGAAGAAGGAAACCCATAAAGCGGAGACCAGGCGCTGGTGTGAACCCTCCCTAAGCTTTGTAATACGTTCAGTGTCCTCCTATGTTAAGCACCCTCGACACACACATTAAACACTCCCCACCCTATTCCCCCGAATAAAAAATATTGTTTAATACAAACAAAAAAAAATACAGCGGCAGTGATAGTGGGACCACTGCTGATAATAGCAACAGTGGCCTCGCTATGATCTATCAATGTGCTGTGACACTACAATGTCACAGTACAAAAATATTTAATAAATTGGTGTAACCAGGTTGAAAACAACAACAAAATAGTCATAGTGGAAATGCCTGTATTGGAGGCCCCACAATGTGTAGACACTTTGATGCTAAATTCAATAAGACCATTGAATTTAATAGTGTCAGTGACGTATTGCATCATTATGCAACGTGTCCTATGTGACAGCAGTCTCTGGCGTATTCTGTGGATGGTGGCAGAGCATGTGAGGCAGCGCTGGAGCCCAGGGAAGGTGTATATACTGTTTTGTTCATTCACCTCCGCTAATTATACTGAAGAGAACCCTAGAATATGATAGTACGTGGGTTACAAAACCTCAAAATTGTGGGGCCCGAAATAGTTAGAAAACCCCTATGTATGTGAGACTTTTTATTAATGTAGGGTCCACTGTGGGACATTATTCTGTATGGATGGGCCAGTATGGAACATTACACTGTATGGGGGCCACTTCGGGATATTATACTGTATGAGCGCAACTGTGTGGAGGTCCGCTATTGAAAATTATACTGTATGGGGTCCACTATGAATATTATACTGTGTGGAGGGACCTCTATGGTACATTGTACTTTATGGATGGGCCACTACGGAGCATTAAACTTTATGGGAGCCAGTATGGGATATTATACTGTATGGAGGGCTATTGTGTGGAGGTCCACTATGGAAAATTATACTGTATTGAATATTATACTGTATGAATGGGCAACTATGGTACATTATATTGTTTGAGGACGAGTTTGAGACATTATACTGTGTGGAGGGCCGCTATAGGACATTATTCTGTCACAACAGGGATCTTTGACCTGAATAGGGGGTGCATGCTTTCTTAACAGCCTGAGGCCCATGACACCCTTAATCTGGTCTGGCGGTAACGTATAAATTCAGCTTACCCTTTAAACATTGCTGAATGTGGGGGCAATCATATTTGGAGGTATTATAAGGGCCATTTTATTATATGTGGGGAGCACCGTGGAGGTCAGTATACTAAGTGTGGGGCACTGAATTGTGAGGGTCATTATACTAAATGTGGGGCAATTGATGTGCTCATTATACTAAGTATAAGGGCACTGACATGGATATTCTACTGAGTGTGGGGGCACTGAGGGGGCCATTACATACTTGTTAACTAAGCCCTTATTTTATTAACATTTATACATTATCGCTACTTTGGAGGTAGCTTCTAGAACTTCTTTGGTTTACCTGGTATAAATCAGGTACTTTGCAGGACTTTTTTGCATTTGAAAAAATTACAAAAACAATACAAGGCGAGTTGAGGTGTTTCAGTACCACACACTGGAAAAGGAGCTTTGAGTAGCTGCTTTATACCAGGTATACAGCAGAAAGCCCTTCCTATTTCTGCGTGTCCACGTGTATACCAGTGTGTACTCGTTTGAATTTCTAAATGATTGATTTTTCAATTGATGACTTGTTGGTCATAGTGATTAGGATGGTAAGAAAGACTGTGTGTGTTAGTGTCACTATTTTCTATGTACACGGTAGATATATTTTGAATATGTTTTAATGTGTTTGTATAGGAGGGTATGAAAATAATGTCCAGATCATTTGCTGTGCACTTGTCTGGAGGTTCCCAGAGATGAGCCTAATTTATGGCCACTTTCTCTGATTGAGCAAGAAAACTGAGTATTGATTTTCAGGATGATGTTTCACCTGTTAAGAGCTTTTCCATAATTGGAAGGCACTGTCGTGTGAGTCTATGGCTCTCGTCCAGTTCACAATAGCCTGTTCTAGACTGGGTAAACCAGGCCGGTTCTTCCACACGTTTATTGATTTTTAAATGAAGTATCAAAGAAAATCAATAATAATCAACAAATAGACGGCGTCCGCTGCTGGTGTCAAATCTCAGGGCTGGTTTAATCAATTTAGTGTTCTGTCACAACATGGGACACGTTAAAATATCATCCCACGGAAAGCAAGTGGTCAGGTCTGCCATTTGTCAATGCTGTATAAGGGTGCAAGATCAAAATGGATAAGTATGGCATCATTCCTTGTAGACCCCTTGTGCTCTATATTTTAAACTATAGTTCTAAAGGTCATCAAAGTCAAAGACATCAACCAGTCCTAATCTGTGTATTGTTAGACTTTTCTTTATAATTTTTTTTTTTTCCAATTCAAATTTTTATTGCAATTCTATAACTTTTTTTTATTTATTATTAAACAGGTTCTGTATTATACAGAATGCATCAACCATTAACAGCTGCAAACTGTGACACCATCGGTTGCGGCTGTTGTTTTTTTTGTTTTTGTTTTTTATCCCATCACCTCCTTGGACTCTAGGGCAGGAGGATTTACTCGACCTTCTGAAAATAGTAATAATAAGCTGCCATAGTACACATCTAACATATTGTGAGAGAGTGAAGGGTGTGGTCTGGGAAGACAGGTATATCCCAGCCAGGCAGCTAAAGGGTGTTTGGTAAAGGCCCACACCAGGGAGGTCAGCTGACTAATCAAGGCCTGATAATAGTCTGTGTGTGAGGACTAGGAGCTGTAGCACCACACTGACAGAGCTCACCTCTCCATACCAAACCTACAGAGCAGGTACTGTGCCACCTGTTGTTGTTGCCAAGGTGGAAGACTGGTAGCCAGTCTCCTGTATAGTCAGGGAAAACTTTCCTTATGTTTAAGTTAGTTCTCAGCCAAGAAGGCTTTCGTTTTGTTTATTTGTGCCTTTGCAAAGGCAGTGTATGCACTACAACTGAATAAAGCTTGAACTTGTGTGCAATCCAGTGCCTGTGTCCCTGTTTCCTGCACTGCTACAAGCATCTACCTGAGCGATTCCCCACAATATTCATAGATTTGTACTCACCTAGTGGAGGTCAAAAGAGTCTTCTTCTGGAATCTGTCAGTCCCAAATACATTGATAAACCTTTTTCTACTGTATATAAAAGCAATATTTTTAAGAATTTGAATTTAATTTATTTTATCACAATGAAATGGATATAAAAAAAATACGGTACTATTCCGTTATCGGGCCAGCAGCAGCGCATTTCAGCACCAGCTTTCGGGACAGCAGTTCAGTTCAGCAGCGGGAATTACAATGACATCCGAGGACTGCTGGCCCGATGCTTGTGCCCAGTAGCCAGTACATCAATGACCCCCCCTCCATCTCCTCCTCCTTCCAGTGCTGCCCCCCAGCTCTCCTTACATCTACCCCGTACCCTCTCCCCGCCACATGACTAAGCCGATGCTGGCCCGATGATAGAGGCCGTGCTTGTGTGTAGTAGGCAGTACATCGATCGATGCCCTCATCCTCCTCTTCCTTCCAGTGCTGCCCCCCAGCTCTTCTTACATCTGCCCCGTACCCTCTCCCTGTAATAGGCCTCACCGTAAATCTTGAGCAATGAATGCTACTAGATAGCCGCCGGACGCTGCAGAAAGTTTGTCCCTCCGGCTCGCTGTAGCTCACCGTTCCTATAGTCGGCGTGTTTCTTGTCAGGGCCTGGATTGAGCCCCGGTGTCTTTCCTTTCGGTCTCGGTACTAGCGCTGAGGTGAGGCCTAGTCGTGTGGCGGGGAGAGGGTACGGGGAAGATGTAAGGAGAGCTGGGGGGCAGCACTGGCAGGAGGAGAAGGATGGGGGAGGGGGGTCATCGATGTACTGGTTACTGGGCACAAGCATCGGGCCAGCAGTCCTCGGATGTCATTGTAATTCCCGCTGCTGAACTGCTGTCCCGAAAGCTGCTGCTGAACTGCGCTGCTGCTGGCCCGATAACGGAATAGTACCAAAAATACAACACAGATCTGAGTTAATAATCCTTTTCGTAGCCAAATCACACCCTCTCAGTGACCTGGTGGGCAAAGGAATAATATAAATAACACATAAACATCTTTGAATATCTGTATGTATGGGGAATAGTTTTAAACTGCGGTTTTCTCCCAAAGTCCTCACCCTTCCATATTCTTGGAATATCTTTGTTTATTGTAGCGTTCCACAAATAATCATAATTTTCCTGGCTGTGTTTTTCCCTTCAGATATTTTCTAGTCCTGCGGACTGAACCATTTTCTAACATTTTCTGATCAACCATCAAACAACATTATAATTAAACCTGCCTCCTTTTTTTTAGTTACTTGAATGTACAAATTGTCTCCTAGTAATAATAAAGTTGGGGACATAAGAATCTGTATTCTTTATTTTTCTGATATCTTCATAGCCAAACTCTTTGAGTACGCCTGCATACTGGCACATGTCGACATGGTATAAAAGTAATCCGCACCCTCTGTTGAACACCTGGGACAGTCAGATGAAACTCTCCTTCCTATTCTATTTTAGAAATACCAAAACGCAGCTGTTAACCACTTAGATATCATGGTAATTTGTACCCCCAGAATGTCATAGGGGGCAGCGATCAGTTCTGATGACAGCCAGGAACCTATCAAAACCTCCCAGGTTTATCATTATTGTGTTTGTTAAGGGTAAGTAAGGACATTAGGGTAAATATTAATACCTTGCCAGTGGCATAGCAATTGAACTTCTAGGTTTGCTAAAAATTACTAAAAAAAAATATTGAAGAAAATTAAGGACAAAATTACAAATCCTTCTTTCTCCATTTCACAAAAAAGTAAATATATTGGGGTATCGCCACATTCAAAAATGCTAAGATTATCAACATAAACAAATTTATTTTTTCTGCAATTATTTTGGTTACTTCTATAGTTCTACCCACACAAAAAATTTGCAAAAAGCGGTAAAAAAAGAAAGCATCTACCTCATAATGAAACAAAAATGTCAACTTGTTTACAATGGGAGACAGAGATGGCCGCAGTCCACAGTTCAAGACTCCTCACCAATTAGGTTCATTCGTTCGGGCCTAATCAGGGGTGTAAAGCTGTGGCAAAATGTGGGTACCCTGCTTTGGCATTCTGCTATGGGGAGCATGGAGCTGGAAAGTTAAGAGGAATCTGAAGCTCATGTCCGCCTCAAATTTCTCTTCATTTTACGTAGTATAAACAAAACCAAAGAGTTTATTTCTGGTTTCCTAGTCTCTTGTATGGAATATTAATTTGTACCAATAGGAAGTATACTTTGTCCCGCAGAAAACAAGCCCTAATATAGCTATGTGAATGGAAAACTAAAGATGTAATGGCTTTGGAAAGGAAAGGGAGGAAAAAGTGAAATTTAGCCACGGGAAGAATGGGTTAATGTTCTGTGGTCTTCATCTGCTTTAATATTGCTGATGACTATCCTTTGTAATGTGTGTAGGGTAATTGTACGGGTTCACTGTATATAAAGGGTTTACAAACTGCTTTATCTTCTAAATCCTCACATTACTGAGGGCAGAGGGGAGCAGTGGGACAGAAGGTGATAAATGGCTTATTATTTCTCTGTAGAGGTTTTGTTGGTCTTATTAATATTATTTATAACCCTGGGTTATTAAATTAGGTTGTAGGAAATGTGATGATTTATGGGCAGGCGTATGAACTATGTAACATGTGAGGAGGGCCTGTCAAAGAAACACTTTAATCTGTCAAAGCAGAGGGATGTGTATATGACAGTGTGTCTCAGGAGAAAGCTATCTAGTGACTTGTTCCATATTAACTGATGAGTGCGACTAGTTTCTGTACTTATCTTTTCACCAAAAATATGTACTGACTGTTTGAGGAGAAACTGAGATTTTGCTGTATATGATATTGAATGTGATTAAGATTTAGACTGTGTGTGCAGTTTACACTTGGTGTATCTACCAATTGTATGTGATCCGATGTTCTTATTTTTCTGTATTGTTTTATATGGGAACCTATGAGTGGATTTTGCCACTGTACTGCATACCTATAATATAGGCTTCTTTAGGCAACAGTGGTTTTTGTTACACTGCAGCTTGATAAAAGACTGACTCTGAAACGTGACCTTCTGTTTGTGATCACAATGGTACAATACAGTTTGCACCTCTATTGCATATCATTTTCTGTTTGCTGTCCTAGCCGTTGCATTTCTCAATTATATGGGGCCCCTGGCAGTGGCTCCACCAGGATGTGCACCACCATTCTTTCTAGGGATTTAAAATAAAGTTCTTTAAAGTGTTATTCCCATCTCGGCAAATTGCTGCTGCAGATGAGAATAACTGCTCCCAAGTCCTAACCTCTAGGCTGAGAGCAATGCTGCCCTAAGCTGTTCTCACAACTCTTATAGAGGAGAATGGGAGACATGGAAACCACATAGCACATTTAGCTCCGCTGTTCCCGTAACAGTTAAGCTATGGAAACATTGTAGCTCAGCCATGCTACACTACTTTCATAATGCACATTTTCCTCTAAGGGAGTCACAGGATCAGAATAGCATAGTGTAGCACTGTTCGACTTTTCCCGTAAGTCCCACCCTAGGAGTTAGAACAGAAAACAGTACTTCCCATTTCTGATAAGTTTTGTATTCCCTGCTCAGCTATTCTCAGAAGTTCTATGGAAGTAAATGGAAAGAGTGTACTCTTTGCTCACTGCAGCCACAAAATGGGAGGTTAGAAACCCCCATTCTAAAGATGGATGCAAATCCCATTAGACATTTATGGCATATCTAGGAAATATGCCCTAAAATTTGTAGATGGAAATACCCCTTTAAGATCTTCCACGGTATTGTGCATTAAAGTGGTGGTCCAGTTACAGCAAATAAATGTTATTGTTTGTATAATGATATGCTGCAGAATCTTACAATATACTTCCTGTATAACTAAGTTGTGTACACTTCGTATAATGTCCATAGGGTCATCCCAATTCTCCCCTGATGTCAGATGTCTGTGATGAGGACTGGGCAATTGGATTCTAACTCGCCTTGTTCTCAGGGAGACAAGTCACTGCTAGATACGGTCTCCTCATTCAGAACAGATGCACATTGGCTGGGTTTATATGTGTGTAGGGAAGCCATGCCAGATAGCTGTGTAATGTCAATGGTGACCTTAAAGGGGTATTCCAATGCACATAACCATTTTTAAATTGGTAGAAAATTAAAAATTAAACATTTTTGAAAGTATAAGTAGTTAAATATTTCGCAGAGTTTTAAGGATTTTCGTAGTCTTGCCAATGGATATGACCATCAATGCAAGGTCTTGCTAAGGCCAGAAAATCAGCTGATTTTCTTATTGTGGCCGGGATATCTTCTCATACATGTAGTGTCCCTGCCTGATAACCCAGCTACAATAAGAAAAACATAGCTGGGCTTTTGTCAAGTCCCAGACCATAGAAAGTTTCTACATTTCTGGTTGTTGTATCCATTGGCAACCGATCAAGACAACAGACTGTCACTAAGATAGTAGAGAAAATCTTTAAAACTCTGCAGAATTTTTAACTATTTATATTTTCAAAAATGTTTAACTTAGTTATGTACAAATATAGATATGATTATGTACATGGGAATACACCTTTAAGTGGGAGTAGACTTTAAAGTCATCTGAAACAATATAACCTATGCATTATCATTTCATTCCCTTATCATTTATATAACTGGAAGCTGCTGAAGCATATGGCTCCTAATAGTAGATAATGATCCATTTATTGTCATCTTTAAATAAATGTATGTGCTATCTAAGCGTATTATATGCTATTTAATAGTCGATTTCTAGTAGGAGACTGAAGTGTATTTTTCACATTGTGTTCTATCTTTTCTTTTAGAGTGAAAGAATATGAGAATGTTCTGGAAACTAAAACCCCCGTGTCTGATTCTCCATACAAAGCTAAGTAAGTACAAGCCATGCTGTACACATCAGTGACTACCTTTTAGTTTGTAAATTTAGTAAAAGATAACGATTGAAAAAAGTGACAAAAGAAGACCTAGCACCACATCCACTAACGCTTTGGTTTTTAGAGGCTGTTAATAGGTGCTGCTCTACTGATTCCAGAAAAGCTGAACTTTTTTTCTAGCCTCCACCACTCCTGAGCAGTAAATGCTGTTTGTTTTGGTGCCTGATATGTTATGTAGACTGTGTACTGTCAGGATGGCAGTGTCAGGCAGGAGTAGGCTAGTAGTGTGATTCTAAGCTCTAACATACCCCCTGCCTGACACCCCCCTTCTGACATTACAGAGCTTAAATAGTACAGCAGGAAATATAATTCCAACTGTGCTGGATTCAGTGGAGCGGTGCCTATTAACAGATGCTAAGAACCTGAAATTAGTGGAAGTGGTAAGAGGTCCTCTTTAAGAAACTTTCTAATATTTCTAAAATGCCTCTTTCTCCACTTATGAGATGCTTCTTTCCCCCCTATATTCCATTCACAAACTTGTTTTTGTGGTTAAAGGCAGTTTGTCAGCAGGAAAATCAGTATCAAACTAATGACAGGCTGTTATCAGTTTGATACTGATTTTCCTGCTGATAGACTCCCTTTAACTACTTTCAAACACAAAAAATGTATATTGTGTTGCTATATTCAGACACCAATTACTGTTTTGTTTTATATTCTACTCAATGGAGCCATGTGATGGCTTATTTATTGTGGGGCATGCTGTAGTTAATTTGTTACCATTTTGGGGTACATACTTTATGGTATTTTGTATTTAGTTTTTGTAGAGGCAATTAGAGGGTGTAATAGGAGCACCAAAATGCTGGGCCTGAGGGCCTTTGCTAGACAACCAGGCACTATTACAATTGCTTGGCACTCTGTAGTTGCCTTGTGGGGCAGTTGATTAGGAGACAGTGGGAGCCCTCTTGCTATTGACCCAAGCATATGAGGGGTTGAATTCACTGATGGGAACTAGCTTCAGTGCTGATACTGCTGGCAGGTGTCAGCTTTATAATACAGCCAGCTATGTATTTACCTCCTGTGCTGCTCCATACACCCATCCTGCCATCATAACATGCAGTTGTATCAAATGTTCTGAACAGGATAAAGAGGACCTGTCACCAGTCCTGACATGATGTCTATATTTACTATATTCAAATAACGATTCTGGGACATCCTTCTTATGACTGCTTGAATGCTTTTAATCTGACAAAATACTGCCAACTGTCAGGCAGACTAGTATACATATATAATAGGTGAGTGTGAACTCAATCCAAATGTCTAGGAGAGCAAATAAGAGTCATACAATTGAAGGAAAAAATATCAGTGCACTGATGAAGGAAACCTGCAACTAATACTAACCTAGTATTAACCTAGGCTGACATAATAATGATAAACAGGTACAAGTCCTCTACCTTTGACACTGATGAGCACTTTGTCCCCTGGTTTCTTGCAAGCAGGGACGGTTTTGGCCATCTTTTCTTTAATCAGCTGCTAGCTATTAGATCATTCCAACAGGTAGCAGGCAATATTTTATTCACCAATCCCGATTCCTGTCCAAGACCATCTCCATTTTGGCCTCCAGGGCACACTGCACAGTGTGTCCCAATTCTGAAGAACCTATATTGTATAATATATATGGAATGTGTAATGACAGTGGGTAACGTGTCAGCACATGATATATAACATATATATTGAGCTTATATAAGGCCTGTTGTCTGTGCCGTACTACTACTCACCAGATGCTGTAAGAGCAATGTTGCAAAACTACAAATATGCCCAAACTACTTATACTACACCAGATTGGTGCCCATTGACTTACCGCAGCTATCAAAGAATAGCTAGGAGTCTGCATTATTCACGAGAAGAGTTCTCCCTT
The DNA here is from genome assembly GCF_031893055.1 of Leptodactylus fuscus. Lineage (NCBI taxonomy): Eukaryota > Metazoa > Chordata > Amphibia > Anura > Leptodactylidae > Leptodactylus > Leptodactylus fuscus. The sequence goes on from NC_134269.1 coordinate 95,970,328, forward strand.
GCACTCATCTTTCCTCCTCCAACTTTTCTCTGGTTAATGTGCAAAGTGTGTACATTTAGGTACATATCAGACCTTCTCTCTCTGCTTATACGGCAGGGGTAGACTCTTCCCTTATTAGTGCAGAAGGTTCAGAACATTAAAGAGGACCTGTCACCAAGTACAAAATACTGAATGGAAAATCACATTTGGTTGCCTCTGTGCCTCGGAACAATTTGGTGTAATCCATGTACCAGTTGAAAGACCCGACCCATGGAAGGTTATATGTAAATTAACCTTTATTCTCCAAGCAGGCAGTAACGTTATTTTACTCTAAGAAATTAGAGATTACCACCTACTTAGATAAACAAGAGCTGATGTATATTTAGCCTTCCAGGGGCCATATCTTTTGAACAGGTTGATAGATTTACAAAAAAGATGAATGCCAAATTGTTCCAAGGAACAGTGGCAACAAAATAATAATAATAATAATAATAATAAATTTTATTTATATAGCGCCAACATATTCCACAGCACTGTACAATTTGTAGGGTTCAGATACAGACAGATACAAAACAAAGAACGTCATTTCACACAATGGGACTGTGGGCCCTGCTCACAAGAGCTTACAATCTATGAGGTAGAAGGGATGACACAAGAGGTAGGAGGGGCGGCATTGCTTATACAGTGTTCAGACAATTTTGTAATAGAGGTTGCAGCCATTACACAAACAAAGCTTTATGGGCCGTCACTAGTAGTGTCCTTTAACATGTGGATAGAGCATGGACAAATATGTTAGGATGAAAAGGCATCAAGAACGGAAGGGTTTGCATTAGGAATTGTGATAGGCCTGTCTGAAAAGATGCGTCTTTAGTTTGTGTTTGAAACTGTAGAAATTGGGAGTTAATCTGATTGTCCGGGGTAGAGCATTCCAGAGAAGTGGTGCAGCTCGGGAGAAGTCTTGTATACGAGCATGGGAGGTTCTGATAATAGAGGATGCAAGTGTTAGGTCATTGAGTGAGCGAAGAACACGGGTTGGGCGGTAGACAGAGATGAGGGAGGAAATGTAGGGAGGTGCGGCATTATGGAGAGCCTTGTGGATGAGGGTGATAACTTTATATTTTATTCTATATGATGTATGCCATTTAACATTGTGAAATGACTATTTATTTTTAATTTTTTTTTGTATCTTTTTGTCTGTATTTGAACCCACAAAGTGTACAGTGCTGCGGAATATGTCGGCGCTATATATATAAAATGTATTATTATTATTATTGTGTACATACCGGTAGTGATAGGTCAACAGTTTTTGTCTGTTGTAGTATTACAGTGGATCTGCCCCCATACTATCAAGCTTTTAGTACAGTTGTAGTAACTTTAAATTATTCACTGGTTAAGATCTGAATCTATATTTTTTTTAACCTATTGTTTTAGACTACAACGACTTACTAAAGATCTCCAGAAACAGCTACAAACACAAGATAATGGAGCCTGGGCCACCAATAAAGTGTCTGCCCTTGACAGGGCTTTAGGAGAAATTTCTCGAATCTTAGAAAAGCAGGTAAATAACTTTAATAAGAAAATCATCTGTGTGTTTTTCACTCTATGGCAAGTTGGACTATGACATTTAAGGAATGATTTTTACCTCTCACTGCATCAACATTGTTACAATAAAATATTGCATTTGAGATGTATATTGTGTGCAGACCTAGAGGTATATAGTAGGTAACTATGACTTATATAAATTGTTATATGATAAGATCATCGCTGAAGTTGAGAGTGATAAGGCCCTCAGTTGCCATCCAGATGTCTTTAGCAGAATACATTCTCCATTTATGTGCCTAGAAGGAGAAAGTCCATTAATAGTAATACATTTGTGAGTGCCCTAATCTGTATTTGTATGTTTCTATAGCTGTATATTAGTTGTAAAACATTTAGTCTTCCCTATACTGGAAATTATATTTTACACATTTACAACACTCCATGAACAATCAACTATATTTTTCAATATTGATGACTTACCTTTAGAATAGACCATCTGTATATTAGACCTGAGAGGGTCAGACACCCAGGTCCCTTGCAAATCAGCTGCTCCAGGACAGTGCAGCTCCCTGTTGTTTGCATGCAAGGAGCCAAACTGCTCACTCAACTTACAAAGTGTGGTGACCGCTTTAGGTACTTCAGTACTGTCCTATAGTGCTACAGTAGCTTTAGCCGCCATCACACAAGTGTCGGACCCTCGCAGATCTAACATTGATGGCCTATCCTAAGGTTAGATCATCAATATCCCAAAGTGGATAACCCCTTAAGTAATATGTAATGATAGAGTATGTGAATTAAATGACAAACAAAATTGTGGGGTTGGGAGGTGGGTATGGAGAGAAGGGGGAGGAGGGGTGAGAATTCATGGTAGGGAACCCCGTTACTTTAGTTAATCTAGTGGAAGAAATTTTACCTTGGTTGTGGTCCATAATATACTGATTGAAGAACTTATCTTTGGTTACTATCTGTATTTTTTATTACAAAGAGACACATATATTAAATAGGAGATGGTCCATTTAAGTTATTAGATGGTTCCTTTTTATTGGTAAGATCTGTTGGATAACAATTATCTATATCTTTTAGGTGTAGAAGCCAAACAGTTTATATATATATATATATATATATATATATATATATATTTGTGAGATGATTAAGAGGAGGTATAATTCCTAAGACTGCACCTCGAGGTTATAAGCATGGTCTGCGTCTTTGCAACATAAGCTGAAAATGTCTGTTTGTATAGGCAATGCATGAGACTAAGAATGTCTTGGTCTGTGCACTCCTGTTCATTGACTCTTGTTAAATGCAGCCATTTTCGAGGCGGTCATGATTTGTTGGAAAGCTTCACTTCAAGCTCTGGATCGACTTACAAAGTGTGTAGCATTTGGATGATAAAATTCCAGAGAGGGCTGTATTTTGTAGCCTTACCCAGTCAGACCCTGACCGTAACTGTTTGTTATCAGATATCGGATATACCAGCACTGCCATGGAGAGTTATTCCCATTAAAAGCCACAATTGAGGGATTACTTGGATAAGGCTCCTTTGCCTTCCCCGCCGCACGTATTTTGCTGCCAATCAGATAGCAAAATAGCTTTCTATTCTACAGACTTACCCATTAACTTTAAATCATGTTCTCAAAATTGAAGCCATTAGTGGGGCCCTAACAGAGTAATTTTACTTCCTACATTAATATCATATCAGGTATATCCCTATCCCAAAGATATTACCATATAACAGGTGAACTCTGCAGCCTTCACATGCAGTTCCCATTATATGCAAGTAATACATTTATAAGCCATGTATATAGTATTTGAAGTGACAGCGCTGTTTACATGTCATAGACTAGTTTAACAGTGGAAAAAACCATTAAGGGAATGACCGCATTTCAGTTTGCGTTACAATTAAACAATACGCACATTGTGCAACCATTTTTATTATTCCCATTTTCCTACAGCAGGTTGAAATATAAAAATTGTGATAAAAAATATTCAATTTTTTTGTATCCAGCTGATATAAGACTTATCAACTTCTATGACTACAGACTACACGCTGATCTTGTGTATTGTCAGATCTCTGAGTCATGTGCCTCCTCATCTTTTTAAGCTACACACAAAGAAAGAGGAGGCAGAAGAAAAGCAGTAACCCATGATTATGGGATCAGGTTAGACACAGGGTTTGTTAGTAGCGTGCATCGAGACAAATGCTAGACAGACACTTTTTTTTTTTGCTTATTCATATTATTTTCTGTGACCCATGTAACATTAATTTTATTATATTTCAATTTGTTAGTTTTTCTGTCATCAGGAAAATCAATATAATTCCAGCCACAGAGCATTGTAGGGGACATTACACTGATCGCCGTCTTACTTTTAGATCTTCCAAAAGATGCACCGTTTCCTTGAAGACACCATTTTTAGAAATATGCAAATGAGGCTTAGGTGGGGCGAGCCAGGTGTGCTTGAGCTTCATTTGCACGTTTCTAAAAACTGCTTCTTTAAGGAAATGATGCTTCAGTTTGATTAACTCAAAGTACGATAGTGCTCAGTATAGTGTCCCCCTACAACACACCATGGCTGCTTTAGTATCGCGTTTTCTGGTGAGTGTTTTAAGTTTTAAAATGAAAATGCTATTAAAAAATGGAAATTATTGTAGGAGGATTAGGTACCACCTTCCTAACAACATCACAGAGCTGATCTGTAGAGATCACACAATTTATAATATGACTAATACAGCAAGTGGCATTATCACTCACTCTGCTAGGATTTGCGCAAAAAGGCGTACATGCCTTATTCCACATTTATTTATTGTTTTAGAAACTTTTTGTACCTTATGCTAGTAAGTGTCTTAGCATAAACAGATGCCATCGTATATTAAATTGTTAGCATATTTTTGATGTAGACAGGTAGTGTAATAATAAACCAGACTGTCTTCACTGGATTTTCCTGGGTGTGTAATTTTACTTGCATGCACCAAGTTTTTGTTATTTTTAACCTATGGAAATTTTGAGCGGTTTCCAACCGGTCATGTGATCAGTCCCTGTCACCTGGGTCACTCCCACTCCTCCCTGTTTTCCTGTTTTCACTCCTTACCCTGTGCTAAAGAGATTGAGTCTACTATAGTCAGCCAGCTCCAATAGCACAAGCAAACTACCTGTGAATACAAGAGAAGAAAGAGAATGCTAGTGAGCTTGTTCATTGTGGGACAAGTTATTTTTCTTATTGCTACCATTTTGGGGCACGTATAAGACATTGAATAACTTTTAGGCGTAATCAAATTTTATTAAGTTTTTGAAACGGAACAAAACAATAATAAGACATAACTTGCAGGGAAAAGCAAATAAGAACCATGTCGTGAGCCATCACATAGGCAAATAACCAAATCAATATTGAATAACTTTTATTAATATTTGCCATTGTTTGTAGGATGTTGTTTCCCACTTAGTGGTATAAATAACATTTTAGCTTTTTGTTTGTTAGGAATGCAGGCTGTTAGGAATTCAGTGATCCTAAACATATTTTTCTTTAATTATTTTTGCACAATATGTGGATTTTAATTAGAACAATTTGATTTTGTTTGTTTGTCATTATTTTTTTTTATAAGAGGATCTTTTACCACCTCCACCAATTCATGTTCTTAGCATCTGTTAGTGGGCTCAGCTACACTGAGTCCAGTGCAGCTGCAATTTTTTTCTTTAGTCCCTCCACCCTCCACTAGTACAGGTAGTTTTGGTGCCTGATGTGCTATTTAAGCTCTATAATGTCAGAAGGGCAGTGTCAGGCAGGGGGTGTAATTCAGAGCTCCAGTCAGAGGCAGCCAGTGTGAGAGTTCAGAATCACACCCTTTGTCTACTCCTGCCTGACACCCCCCTCCTGACAGTACAGAGACTAAATAGCATATCAGGCCCCAAAATTAACAGCATTGGTTGCTTGGAAATGGTGTTGACTAGTGAAAAAATTCCAACCGTACTGGAATTAGCAGAGCAGCACCTGTCTTTTTTGTCCATCTATGGAACTTGACTCTGCAATTTCTTCACTGCTCATAGAATACACTGCAGTATTTGTGAACTGCAGTGTATTATCACTTATTACTGTTTTACTGTTAAGCCATAGGCAGGCCCCAACAAGCAAACTGAGCCAAATTTCCATTTGAGTCATCTGCCATATAAGAAAAGGTCAGCGTTACTTTTTATGTTCTTTTATTATTACTTTTTATTTTTCCTTTGCTGCTAGTACAGATATTCATATAACACTACTTTTTACTTACGGCTTCTATGACTTGATCCAGTCATTAGAACAGACATTGCCCATCAGTTTCAAGAATTTTCTTTTGCTGAAATTGGAATTTTTTTTACATAAAAAATTGCTGTTTAGTTCAGTGTAGTGAGATCTTTCCAGCAACTCATAGGTGATCTCTAGCAGCGATTCCTCTTCATAAGACAATTGTATCAATTACAACCATTATTTGATGTTCAGTAAATGTAAACCATTAGTATATGGGGTTTTTTTCCATTCCTAGCAAATCTACATTAGAATTATCTTACCACTTCCGCGGGGATATAATAATACCGCTTTACACACCCACCCCAAACCAGTGCATTTATTTTGGTAGTCCATGGCATTCTAAAAAATTATACTACTGCATTCCACTCATTTGTGTAACTTCTAAAGAGTTGTTCTTTGTACTTGTTGTGAAATATCTCTTTACAATCCCCAGAGCACCATCCATTTGTAGAGAGGGATCAATATCCTTTCAGCAGAAGGATTTACCAGTGTACACCCATGCCTCTATAAGATCATTTATAAACCTGGCCTGTAATTCTATTGTGTAGTGGGCGGTAGGAAGAGTCCTGATGGTGTGAGCTATTGACTAAAGGGAGTACGGTTGACACTGTTAATTGAATTTCCCTGGAGAGTTATCATGTAGGAAGAGGCTGGGCTGTGCTGCTCAGAACATGGACCGGATGCATTATATACCATTGCTAATCACGGAGATCAGATAGAGAATGCTCTCAGGGGAGGCTGGGAGTGCAGGACAATAGCTTTTCACTTGCTAAATGGACTGCTTTATAAGCTGCATCATAATGATGGTACACAGGAGACTCTGCCCAGCTCTTTACTAGCAACATGTTAAAACTTCCATAACCTCAGCATAGCCTCTACCAAACTACAGGCACCAAAGGAAGTCAATGCAGAAAACTGCTTTTATATAATAAAGGAGAGTTAATTTCATGGTTTTACATCCATTTAGCCGATCTGTTTAATAGATGCAAACGGATAGCTTTCTGGTTACACTGAGATCAGAAAAAAAAAGAATCCGTTTCTGTCCATTTTTGTCATAGATATGGTATACAATATCTTTGTGTCTTTAAAAATAAAAAATAAAAAGATTTTTTTTCTTATTAACACTAATCTATGTCAAGGAATGGTCATTCATTTGCATCAGATCTTATAAACAGATGGAAAAAGAAAAAGTGACATGAATGGATCCTATCACATTCTTACTTTTCTGTGTTTCTTCTTAGTTCTTATTTTAATACAAGTTTACAGTACTATTTAAGTGTGTTCTCTCAGTAGGTACAATCCGTAGTTGTTAGAGCCATACAAATATTCTTACACTGTTCTGTTTCGGTTCTGTAGGCCTTTGTCTTCTGAATAATAAAACTAAGTTACCGGTATGCATGAGTGGAAATAAGAGTTATATTGAGTGACATGCATGGCGCAGTGCTGGCAGCTTAACCAGGTTTGGTAGCGAAAATAGATTAGTACAGATTGGATAACAGAGTTTAGTTTGTAAAAGAAGATTAAAGTAGTTTTTGATAATCGGATCTGATCTGAGATGTTCATGTCAAGGTAAAGCTACTCAAGTACTGGCATTTGACATTAAAGTTGACCAGTACGTCTGAAGCTGCCATTGATATTTGTTGTACAAAAAGAGAAAAACATGGCCCGCACATCCCAACCTTATACATTGATCTAGTGCTTCTCAGCAAATTTTACAATACTGAACATGAGGTTCTTAGTATACATATTGTTCAATGTGCATAAGCCCACTAGCCACTTCATGGCGACCTCTTTATAGTGGGTCCCTACTCTACGGGGCGTGGCTCTGCACAGCGACCACCACAACTGCAACACAGCGCCGCAGGGCGAGCGACCCATTGGTCTGGCAACACCCCTGCCACCAGACCAAGCCCCCAGGCTCTGGGCCGCGCCGTCCCACGGGAACAGCACCACAGGAGCAGCAGACACCACGCAGCACCGCAGCGTGTGAACAGATCTCAAAAATTCCCCTTACCATATTGCCCCAGTCAGAGGACTGAGAGCTAAGTAGGTGGGTCCCTTTTTGCAGTCTCCTGCTAATTAAAAACACCTGGGCAAAATGGGGGAAGTGCTTTTACCAAGGCTTGATATTGATTGATATTTGTTGTACCTGACATTCGCATAAAACAGAAAAAATGATTGTCTAGATACCTGATTGATTTGTTGTGGATAATACAAGGAATTTCTCAAGTAGCAGCGAGATTCTTATCTTTATTGTTAGATACTTTTGTCTATCTTTAGCATCTTAAATGGCGGTTTCAACGAGAACATTTTGTGAACCTGGTATTTTTATGTCTGTTTAAGGGATTGTCCAGGGTTTGTTTTTAAATGAGGTTAATGATGGGAATGGGATTAAATAAAATAACGTATACTCATACATGGGCCATCATTTCTGTGGGGATAGCTGGATAAGCAGACAACATTGGTGCCCCTTATTTTTGGTGAGAACCTTCGGTTCAGACATGTGAAGAATTAAACCTTTCCTTCTCGGTTTCTATTATTTCCAATTGTTTAGTGGACAGTCGGTTGACATCTGTTTACCTAAGGGTCCATTCACACGGAGGAAAATGGTGAGGAATTTGGTGTGGAATTTCAGCGCTGAAAAAAAAAAGCCTCCCATTGACTTCAATGGGTTCCTTTTTCTCCAATTAGCTTCAATGGGTTCCTCTATCAGAAAAAGGAACCCCTTGAAGTCAATGGGAGGCTTTTTTTTTCAAATTCCATACCAAGTGCCTCACCATTTTTCTTCGTGTGAATGGACCCTTAGAACAGAGTTCACAAACAAAAATTTCTTGCTTATGGCCATTTTTATGTGATCTGAATTCCCATGCTTTTGATTGGTAGGGTTGTAGCGTAGTCTTTATGTGGCTCATTTACAATCCCATTGCTTATAGTGTGGTTATTGGATTCTTATTCTGTAATAAAATATTGGAGTATAAAATAGTTTTTCATTTTTTTTTCATGACTTTTTTAATTCTGTTTAAAATGCATTACATTTAATATTATTAAAATAACTATTTCAGCAACATTTCCGGGTTTATTCTTGAATATAACCTTTCTCATAAATTTTGACTGACGTTGTTATAAATTGTCTATGACATACTTGCATTTTTCCCTATTTATCTACTTGTGCTGCCTTTGTGTTGCGTGTGTGTACCTGCCCTTCATGCGGTCGTTCTGTCTGTTTACAGTAAGTATTAATAAATGATGTTAAGAGCTCCAGGATCTGGCTTTGTAAGTGTGAGTTATAGTAACCTGATTTACTTTGAAATATTTATGTCTGTCCGCACTTATTCAGGAAATTGACCAGAACTGCATAGGAATGAATCAGATAGTTGCGGACATTCAGGAGCTTGCCTTGTTGCTGATGCAAGTCAGGCTGTGCTTCCGTTGGAAGCTCCAGAGTTCACATTCAGATTCCACCTGCTCCTAGATCTGTGCCCGGTGGCCTTCTTGAACAATCTGTACTCTTCTAATTTATCTCTGAACCTGGGATTTGATAAATGTCTTATTGGAATGTTGTATCTATGGAATAACTATTACTGGTTTTCTGCCCATAAAAGGGTAAATATGTTGTAAAAAGTCACAACGAATCAAAAAGTTGGCAGAGGTTTCCATTGAGCATCTAATTAAATTGAAACTGCCGCCTGGACTGTAATGAAGTTAAGGTTCCGATGCCGCCTTATTACAGAGTCATGAGGTGACCGGCTTGTTACTTCACCGTGATCCTATTAAGGAGAAATGAGACAATTTGATTTAAACATTAACACAACGCTTATAAAACATATTGGGGTGAGATTTCCTGTAATCAAAATGACCTCTCAAAGAAATATCACAGACGCAAACATGATCCGTGATGAGCTGCACCAGGTTTCTTCCCAGAATCCAACACTTGTCTATTCTCTTAGCAGCAGTAGTGTGAGAAGTACAGGATGATTGAGAGATATAGGAAGTGATGGATGGAGGCAGGTAGATGGACATTTACATGTCGTGCTTTGTGCAATGACATTTCTTACATTGTTATTTTCTTCCAAGGACCTTGAAACAAAAGTGAGAACTGGTGCGTTTTGAAGCAGGATTTTTGCTGATATATTTATCTATTGAAAGCAATATTCTCAGGTCATTTATGCAGCCCTATCTGAGAGCAGAGTATGATAGGTATTATGATTTGGAGCATGATTTCAAAGTAAATACTGACAGGACTCTTAGAAGAGACAATGAGAGTCCTTCTTACCCCAATCTAAGGTGAACGGACTTCCAAATTACGTATTAAATCTGAAAGGGGCATCCTACAAAACTAAATATATAAAATAAAACCTTTATTTGAACTAATTAAAAACTATCCAATGAGAGCGTTAACCACCCTTGTACACAATAAAAATACGATAACCCCCAGTCTACGCTCTATATTTCATCAGGCCTAGTGGAGAACAAAGCTAGAGTTGACTCATTGATAGATATGTATATCGGATAGACAATCCCTTTCATACCCTTGTATTTAGTATGGAAGGTGTATGTAACTATCCCTCACCCTAATCTGGCTCAACTACAGTACTGCCAATAACCTCTCGACACAACTTGATACACTGATGCAAGCAGAGTTGTCAATCACTACAGGCAAGGTAAGCAGGACTCTCACTGTCTCTTCTAGGAGTCCTGTCAGGATTTACTATGCTTTTTATTCTGAAAAATCTGCTTCAAAGGATATAGATTGATATATGACACATAGCTCAGCTTCTCTACATTTATCATATACTATATACTATATAAATCTGTAGTGGCCATGTGATGGAAACAAAGATAGAAGACTGGTTACCGTACATTTTCAGAACTGTTTTTTTGTAAAGAGCTGTAAACCCATGCGTCTAGCACATGACAGGTCCACTGCAAGCCTACCAGATACTTCTCTAGGTTCCTATACACATTAGATTAATTACAGCAGAACTTGCAGATTTCAGTAGTACCATCTAATGAGGTTGCCCTAACTCTTCCCATTACTCTTCCCATGTCTGATTTTAATATTCCCCATCCTGTGTTCTCATGGAAGAGTCCAGCAGTGGATTATTTCCTGACCCTGTTCAGAACACAAGCTGAGTGTGCATCTATGTCTATAGGGAACCTGGTAGGGTTCTCAGTCGACCGAACAAGCTTTTGGCTATCCAAGGTATATGGACACGTTAGCCTGAGTATCATGCAGGTTATCATACTTCGGAAATGTAGTTCCCATTACTTGCTTGGTTAACTACATCTGATTCCATGTAGCTACAGGTGCTGAAGTAGTCAAAGGCCTTTTTGTCCATTATAATGGTCTTTTGGAGGTATGTGATGTCTGAATTAGGTTCTTCCCCCTTTCAGGCAGTAGGAGGCATGAGAAGACTGTACAAGGAATCATGTAGCTTCAGGTTGAAACCATGCATGAAACATGTTAGCACATGACAAATAGTAGGCCATGTGCTTTCTATGTACTGAGAAGGTGGTTTGGGGGTATATAGGTCTGATATGTAGACTAGAGAGTGACCTGTTGCAGCCAAGGCCATGTTCACATTTGCAATTCAGTTTAGAAAACACCAGCCCCTAGCCCTCACTGCCCCCTCTAAGGTTGGAGGCTTGCCTCCTCGTACAGTTATTAGTTTAATTGATTTCTATAGGTCAAAATGACAAGGTTGTATTGTGTAGTAAGGACAGCCAAATAAAGAAGCTTCTGGAAACATCTGTTAGCGTGGGGTTCTTCCAGGTTCTCCAGTTACCTCCCACACTCCTGAAGCATACTGGTAGCTGAATTGGCTTAACTTTAACATTTATCCTTGAGTGTATTCTTAATGCAGAAATGAGATTTTAAGCCTCACTGTGGTCAAGGATTTATGTAAATTTTGGTAATCTCCATACAGTTCTGCTGGGCACTAATATAAGAAGCAGAAAAAATAATAATGTAGATGTCTTTTAAAAACTTACAATATTCTGTATTTGCTATAGAGCTTTAGCTGTTCAGCTAGCTAGCCATGTATTGGATTTTTGGATTTTGGGTATGTTCCTTGTTTTTTTATTTGTTAGCTTCAGTATTAGAAAATGATCTTTTATATCTTCTTGTTCTCTTAAGCAAGGGTTAAATTGTCCAATCCCTTCTGTTCTCAAGTCAAGTACAAAAGCTGCCCTAACCCCTCGCCCAGGAAACCCCCCTTCATATTAACAGCTGTTGTTCTTTTCATTAGCTAAGGTAATTGTAACTTGTAGTCAAAATTGGAAGGATCCCCATGCAGTGTAATTCAGGTCGTCTCCCTGTTATCCCTCTTCTGGCAGTGTTACTGAAAGGCGGCATGTAAGCTTATTAGTCTGCTGTCAGTCACACGGCCGACCTGGGAGACTGAGGGCCATTTAGCTGGGCTTGCCACACACAGAGGAGATTCTAGGACGCAGCTCATCACTGAGTGACATGTGAAGACCTTACACAGATACACAACACTCTTCTTGGGGGAATTCTAGCCGTGGTACAACAGCTTAGCTTTGTGGGCAAAGTTTACTCATTAAACGGTGGTGGGCTAGTTCAATGGTTAGCTGCTGCTTCTTCTGAAGACTGGGATTACAAGGTGTATTGAGTTTATGCAAACTAAGATGCAAGAAATATTCCCACCTTGTAAACTGATGGCGTATCACAAGGTTGCGCTTCTTTATATATATCACTTCCTAATCATGAAAGACCCAATCAATCCTAAATGGGCGTTCACTTTAACATTCTCAGGGTCCGTTGTTAGCATTCGTTAGAAAATGTTAACTGTATACACTAACAGATTGGTCAAAAATCCACTAATTTCAATGGGATTTGTTCTGTCATCCATTAGCATCCACGATCAACAAATTCTTCAAGGGGTGAGTTTTTCGGCAGAGATTATAAGGCAGGGTGCAGGACTTTTGGCTCCACTCAAAATGACGGAAGTGAAGTGTGAATTATTTTTTTTAATATTAATGTCTACGGCTAATGGACGTATGGTGGATGGTAATGGACAGTCCTCCATTATGCCGTCTGTTATTTCTGTACTTTTTTGCCACATTCGCTCAAAAATCAGAACAAGAAGTAAAAAAGAAAAGAGGTCTGTATAAAAACGGACACTAACTGGATCATTTAAAAAAAAACAGGGTTGGGGGATATCGTCACTCCATAGGGAGAGACCACCATTTAGGTGTGTGGAGTCTTATTAAGCCATGACCGCTCCACTGTGCAAGGGAACATGGGAAGAATATGCAAATCTGACTTCCATGATGTAATTAGGAAGTCAGTGCCTCAATCATGCACACCAATAGAGGGCGCTCACTGAGAATGTGCAAGTCTATCTACATCATGGAAGATAGACTTGCACACCCTTAGTGAGCGCCCTCTATTGGTATGCATGACTGAGGCACTGACTTCCTAATTACATCATGGAAGTTAAAAAAAACAAAAGAAACAGACACACAGTATGTGAATACTGTTCCTAGCTTGGTGGGCTTTAAGAAAAATCTTATCAGTATGCTATTGACAGTACTATTTGCAATTAGCTTAATATGTAGTTCCTAACAAAGTAATTTGTCTATTAAGTAAAAGTAGAAAGTCAAAGTTTGGGTATTATTGTGTTACCACGCTATTTATTATATAACATCAGATCATGATCTCAAATGTGAACTAATTCCTAATCCTCCCCACTAATAATCACAACGATGTCATCGCCTTTCTTAGCACATTTTATATCATTTTATTATGCAGGATTGTTTTGGTACGGAATATTATTTATAGAATGAAATCTAAAAGCAGAAGATGATGATGCAGGAAACAGTCATACCTAGTAATCGTGTCAGAAAAGCATCCTCTCATATGTAACCTTAGCAGAGAAATACATAGGCAAGCTAGCTAGCAATATAAAATATGTATCAGAATGTGAGATTTGCTCAGATATAGTTTTATTTTCAGAGGTTGTACACCTTTGCATATCACAGAATAGCAGGAGTAATGGTCTGCGCTCCTGCAACACGCCCCATCAAAAGTACCAGTTAACAAATGACACAGCCCACTGGGAAAACTGGATTTAATGAAACACAATGCTGGGTCAGGGAGATGAAATATTGGATAGCTCTGGCCAGAGTCCATCAATCTGGTGTAGCTTCAAGAATAGAAATATAATGCAGAATAGTATTTCCATATTTTTCCCATAAGTCATTGAATTAGATAATTTAACATTACAGTTTCTAAGCATAACTAATGATCTAGTAAATTGTGAATACTTGATATACTGGGGACTCTACAATAGGTTGCAAGAAAACAACCCCTATAAGAGATCATTTCATATAGCAGCAATTCATTGCTTCCTTAAATGACTGCCCCATTTCATGGCTCTTCTAGGTCGGTAGTACAAGTAAAGTTTTCAGGTTTCAATCTCTTGTCTTTTTAAGTCTGTACTTGGATTAGACACAGCAATTTATATTCTGTCAGTGCTGAAATTTCATTTTTATGTCTTGTGTTTCTTACTTTCTATTCTCATTTCTATCAGTGGACTTAGCATGCTTATTCTTCCCTCTTTATAGAATTCCTCTGACCAGATATCGTTCCGGGCTGCTGGTGGGCTATCAGTTCTGGAACAGATCCTGCAAATAATGACTCCTCCAAGTAATTCCAGTACATCTTCCCGTGTCCCTTTCAAGTAAGTGCCTATTGTTTTACTGTATTAGTAGATCATAAGTATATAAACATATTTCATAATGGAAGACAAAGATTTACAGTTACTGAGCAGGGCATTATGTTTTCTGTTATTGTGACCCTAATTATATAGGATGTAAAAAAATGTATTGTGTTACTGAGATCTTTCCAGCTCAGTTGTATGAAGGGGATGCTGTGTTTGCTTGTCTCTGCTTTGCGTTTGTGATCCCAGTTTTACATACTGTACATTCTTTCTACATCTCAGTCTCAATCAAGTAATTGTGATGTATTATACAACAGAGACACAACGCTAATACCTGTGATCAGTGCTCACTCTGTTCTACAAAATTATAAAAATATTTTTCCCGTGTGGTGAATATCGTAGTGGGAAAAAAAATCGAAAGTGCCAAACTCTGTTTTTTCACCATTTTGCCTCTGTTAAAAATTTGAATAAAAAGTGCAATAGATGTTCCCCAAAATGGCGTAACTAAAAAGTGCACCTGGCCCTTCAAAAAAAGACTCCCTATGCATTCCCATACACGGAAATATAAAAAAGTTCCAGGTCTCAAACTATAGCGACTTTATGAAAACAATGTTATTTTGCAAAGTTTTTTGTTAAGTAGTTAAAATGTAAATAAATCTACACTGCTCAAAAATATAAAGGGAACACTTAAATAACACATCCTAGATCTCAATGAATGAAATATTCTCATTGAATACTTTGTTCTGTACAAAGTTGAATGTGATGACAACAAAATCACACAAAAATCATCAATGGAAATCAAGTTTATTAACCAATGGAGGCCTGAATTTGGAGTCACTTCCATAATTAAAGTGGAAAAACATAATACAGGATGATGTAATGTCAAAAACATGTCAAAATGAGGCTCAGTAGTGTGTGTGGCCTCCACGTGCCTGTATGACCTCCCTATAATGCCTGGGCATGCTCCTGATGAGGTTGCGAATTGTCTCCTGAGAGATCTCCTCCCAGACCTGGACTAAAGCATCTGCCAACTCCTAGACAGTCTGTGGTACAACGTGACGTTGGTGGATGGAGCGAGACATGATGTTCCAGATGTGCTGAATCGGATTCAGGTCTGGGGAATGGGCAGTGCAGTCCATAGCATCAATGCCTTCATCTTACAGGAACTGCTGACACACTGCAGCCACATGAGGTCTGGCATTGTCCTGCATTAGGAAGAACTCAGGGCCAACCACACCAGCATATGGTCTCACAAGGGGTCTGAGGATCTCATTTCAGTGCCTAATGTCGGTCAGGCTACCTCTGGCGAGCACATGGAGGGCTGTGCGTCCTTCCAAAGAAATGCCACCCCACACCATTACTGACCCCCTGCCAAACCAGTCATGGTGAAGGATGTTGCAGGCAGCAGATCGCTCTCCACAGCGTCTCCAGACTCTGTCACGTCTGTCACATGTGCTCAGTGTGAACCTGCTTTCATCTATGAAGAGCACAGGGCGCCAAGTTGCTAATCCTGGTGTTCTGTGACAAATGCCAAGCGTCCTGCACGGTGTTGGGCTGTGAGCACAACCCCCATCTGTGGACGTTGGGCCCTCATACCATCCTCATGGAGTTTCTAACCGTTTGTGTAGACACATACACATTTGTGGCCTGCTGGAGGTCATTTTGCAGGGCTCTGGCAGTGCTCCTCCTGTTCCTCCTTGCACAAAGACAGAGGTAGCGGTCCTGCTGCTGGGTTCTTGCCCTCCTACGGCCTCCTCCACGTCTCTTGGTGTACTGGCCTGTCTCCTGGTAGCGCCTCCAGCCTCTGGACACTACACTGACAGACACAGCCAGAAAGGATTGGTACCGAGATGTGGTCTGTGGTCCCCACCTGCAGGACTGCTCCTTTATTGAGTGTGTCTTGATAATTGCCAATAATTTCCATCTGTTGTCTATTCCATTTGCATAACATCATGTGAAATTAATTGTCAATCAGAGTTGCTTGGAGTCACATTGTGTTGCTTAAGTGTTCCCTTTATTTTCTTGAGAAGTGTATATAAATTTGGTATCCATAGAATCCATGGAAACATACCGTAGAATACAGGTGACATGTCATTTTGGCTGCGCAATGAACGCCATAAAAACAAAGCCTGTAAGAATGTCACACAAATACCTGATTTTCCAGCTTCCCAGTACATTGTACAGAATAATAAATGGTACCATTATGAAGATCAATTTGGCCCACAAACATTAAAGGGGGTGTGCAAGGAGGTTGTATGTTCTCCCCGTGTTTGCGTGGGTTTCCTCCGGGTACTCCGGTTTCCTCCCACACACCAAAGACATACTGATAGGGACTGTAGATTGTGAGCCCTATATCGGACAGTGACTGACAATATCTGTAAAGCGCTGCTGAATATGATGGCGCTATATAAGTAAGCATAATAAATAATTTTCCCATAACCCTTGTTCACCAACCTGCAGGCTGTATGCTCTGTTCACTTCCTGGTTTTCTCGGCACATTTGTGGGGGGTGTTTCACTTGCTCTGCTATCTGCTATGTTTGCAGTGAGTAATGAGGGATTGGTTGTAAATGCATTACCACAGTATGAAGCTGATGTAGCAGAGCTGGATTTGAGTCAGCTTGCATTACATACAGAGGTAACAGACTCCTTATCTCAGCCCTTATTAGCCAAATTCAATTAAACCAGAATCAGTAATGCCAGAGCTCTCACCTCCCCCTCCCCTTTCTGAGGAGTTTCGTTGCTTGTCAGACATACACAGCTCAGAGCTGCTGCTGAGCACTCAGCCCCTCCTTCTCTCCCTGAGAGCAGGGAGCTACATCACTTGGGAACTGAGCAGATAAGCCCGTGGCCATAGAAACTAGTGTAAACAATGAAGTGAATAAATTAAGATAGCGGCCAAACAAAGCAGTTTTGAAAAAGCAATGTATTTAGGAAAAGTCTTAAATCCACATAAACTAGCAGTATAGATAGGATGCTTTTCATGGGACAACCCCTTTAAGACCTCATATGGCTCTGTGAACAGAAAAGTAAAAAAGTTATAGGGTTAGGTTACTTGGAAGGGGTTAAATAGGTTTCCAAATTGAGTATTCTTGAGTATATGGTATTCTCTATTTTAATAAATATTTCTTTCAGCATTTTATTACATTGCAGTTGGGAATGAAAATGTATCATACGATATTCTCATCTGCATTTGTCAACATTTCTAAAAGTTTTTATGACACAGACTAAGAACAGGTGGTTGTTGGTTCTTTTGTAATAGGATTAATATATTGGTAGTGAGGCTTCCAGTCCGTACTACAACAACATAATGCTGTCTGGACAGCCTGTGGGTGAGGTATACAGCTAATATATAGTTCCTAAAATAAGGTCAAGCTTCAGCAAAATTTTAGACAAGACTAGTATACTACTTTATGAATGATTAGAGGATAAGAAAGGTGCAAGTGTGGCATGAAGTAGGGCAGTATGCAAGAGCTCCATAATTTCTTTTCAGAAACCCAAATTAGGGGAAACACGGTGGCTCAGTGGTGAGCACTGCAGTCTTGCAGCACTGGAGTCCTGGGTTCAAATCCCACCAGGAACGACATCTGCAAGGAGTTTGTATGTTCTCCCCGTGGATTTCCTCCCATTCTACAAAAACATACTTAAATGAAAAAAAATAAAATAAAATAAAAATGTGCATTGTGATCCCAATTCGGGGCTCTAAATCTACATTAAAAAAAATGTCTTGTATGTATTGTGCTTTGAAATGATTTCAGATTGACTATGGTTGTCACAAATCAGCTTATGAATTGTCAGGTCTCCTAGAACTCTGTCTGGCCCATTTCTAGCTGTTCAAGGCAAACACAGCCAAAGAAATGTCACAGTGAAAATGAAGTATATATCTATGTGGAAACGAATGTTAGGCGGTGGATACAAACTGTATTGGCATTGTAATAATCAATGACATGGTTTTATTTATTTATTTTTTGAGTAATATATATACCTAGTATATCCTAGTATATCTTCTCTTCTCAGCTTATCTGTGTCTACGTCTGTAACATATTACTCTGTATTATCCTGTATCTGTATTACTATGCTGCTGTAACACGCTGAAATTTCCCCAAGGTGGGACTATTAAAGGATTATCTTATCTTATCTTATCTTATACCAGTATTCTGGCACCCACACTTTGGAATAGTAGAATGTGATGAACTAGGGAGCAGGAGATATCTGGCTGAGTAGTACTAGATGTGGCCACATGAATAGCAGTACAGTATGGAAACCAACATGATGGACCCAGGTTGCAGGAGATGACTGGCTGAGTATTGATAGCTGTGGTAGTACTGTATGGAAAAGAATGTGATGGAGCAGGTCACAGGACATGAAGACTGACTCGTAGAGAAAGCAGGCAGCATCAGCAGTACAGTAAATGAAACATGATACAGGAAGACAGATGCAGTGACAGATCTATTCACTGCGTGTGAAAATTCAAATGGATCCATGCCTGATTCATTTTGACAAAATGCAGCGAGGTGTCAGTTACCTGCTTTGTCTCTGTTCGGAGTTGCAAAGTGAAAAATTTCTGGTTTATCATGCTCCAAATACTGTACTTGCCGCCACTGATTTTCCATATAGCTGTGGTACTGGCGGAGGTGGGGTAGTTCTAAATGAGTGTGGGCAGAGGTGTCCTGGGCAAACGTGGTTTGCACTGGCATTGGTCTCCCTGAAAGCTGCGTCAAGATGCATATGCAGCCTATCCTGATAATATAGAAATAAGCAGGGAAAAATTCCTCCATTTAGGCTTTATAATAAGGGTCTAAAAGTACAGTAATAAATTACTCTTCATTTTTCTTCATGCTAATAATACACTGGTAATTATGTATGAAACCTGTGTCCTGCTATGCTAGCTAATGTGTTTGTGGAATCAGAACCCTACCATGTTTGGTCTTCTTGGTCACCATGGTCATCGTCATCACAATCGTCTTGAGACAGATAAGCCCCCCCTCAATCATCTTGAGAAATATCAAGCCCCCCTCTGCATCCAAAGAAACATGTTTCTTCTCCTGTCGCCTAAAACAACCAGGTCCTCCACCACGATCACCCAAACCTGGTTCTTCATCCTCCTCCAATTTCTCTTGCACCCCAGAGTGCAGTCACTGTGACCAGGAGGTAAAAAACCGTTCTTCTTCCATCCCTTGTTTCAGTAGTTTAAGCCCTTCCCGACATCCGTCGTATTAGATCCACCGTCACTTTTTAACATTAAAGGTTTTTATTGAAGTTTTTGGTGGAAAACCCCCCCAAAAAAAAACAAGAAGAAATGGGGAAGAGGACCGCAGAGCAACAAGCCACAAAGTATAATGCGACTAAGAACAATGTGAGGTGGGGTGGAAGTAGCGGGGAATAGAACCATGGAGCACGAAGGAGAAGTCAGGAAGGGAAGGGCGTGACAGGAGGTGTGAAAGGCCCATGAGTAATGTAAGTGTTGCATAGGAGTTATACTTTCTAAGTTCCGCAATCTTGATGCAAAATTTTACTGAGACAAAAGCAAAACCTGACTATATATGAGTAATACAGAAAGGAGCCCATGCCTTTTCTGATAGCTTTCCTGATGTGGTCATACCTGCAGTCTTTCTAGGCTTGATTTATGGGCGTACATGTCTAGTACATGACCATTGTGACTGTGAGCTCTGTATTTTGTGTCTGAGACAGATGGTAAACTGGCTGCTGTGCCAGATGGAAGGGAGGAGTCCGGCTCCTAGGTCATGCACCTCTCTTCAGTGTTCACTCAATGTTGGCTTGATAACACCACTTTATCCTTGTAGGGGTTTTTTTGTACCATAAAAAATTGCAATGCACTTATTATTTTATAGCTCATGGTATTATCCAGTAACCTAGCCTTTACATCTTAAAGAAGTGTTTGTGCCTATGTGCTACTCAGTCTGAGATATGTGCCTGTTTAGCCCAAATTCACCTAGAATCTCACAAACATAGCTAAGGTTTCTGTATACATAGTGGCTTTGCTCGTAAGACAAAAACTGCCCAGTTTCTACTGCAGATTGACATGGGTATGGCCACATAACTTGTACGGGTGAATCTCATCTGTACAAACTGTGAATGCAAACTGCACATCAGTAAGCATTAGGCTATGTTTACATTGCCCTTTTTTTAAAAAAAAAAAAAAAAACTGAAGAGCTACATGCAGTTTTTAATTGCAGTCATGAGCCACACATGTTACTATGCATGAACCAGTATGATAACAACCATTAACCAGTCATTACTCAATTACTTATGGCTCGTTAAAAACTGCATGCAGTTCTCCAGCCTTAAGCCCTATTCACATGACCATAATTGCTTTCCGTATATTGTCCACATGTTTGTGGTTAGTATACAAACCCGTTATTTTCTATGGCGCCATACATGTGTCCATATTTTAACAGATCGTTGATCTGCAAAATATGGAGCAGGTCCTTATCCTGTTCCCATACTAATTTTTATCCAATTCAAGAAAGCTGAATGAATGACAGCAAAGAGATCTAGAAAACTATGGTGATTTGATACAGAAAGTATATTGGGAAATTGTATAACTTTTCATTATACAAAGAATAATATATATATAAGAATAATATTTGTCTCTCAGTATTTGTCTGGACAACTGTAAGCTGGAGCTACACATAGACTCTTATACTAAAATTTACCAACTGCAGTCTACAGGAATGTGACTCCCAGCGCTGCTCTGGACTGCAGCCCTCACTTATTTATTTTTTTATTCTTTCTTAAATGTCTTAAATGGGTTTTTAGTCGTCCAGGTATAGATCCTATCCATACCAGATTAGAAAATACTTGACTGCCAACCTTACCTATTATGGCTACTGCATTGCTACATTTACCTGGAGCAGAAATGCTACAGATATTGCATCCATAATTGCACCAAGAAAATCCACAGCACATTTTGTAACTCCCATCTGAAAAATATCAGTGCTAGCTACAAAAATAAGTGGTGCAGCTTCTAAATTCACAACATTTTAATCCTTTTTGTGGATTTTGACAGTAAATTTCATTCTTTGTAATGCACAGGGTGTAATCCGCTATAAATCTGACAATGCACATTCACTACATTGCATTTTGCAGTGCACTTGATACAGAATTTATTGTGAAATCTGCAACAGTTTTCCTCGGGATGCTGTGCTAATTAAATTTTTCATTATATGTATATTATAGTTAGATAGTTCTAACCTTTTACTGTTTTTCCAGGTCTGTCTGCAGTGCTGTGAATATCTACATGTTAACCTGCAATAACTGTTCAGAGAACTGCACTTATGTCCTCATGAGCAGTAAAATCACATTCCTTCTGGAGCTCCTTATACAGCAGTTGTCGGTAAGTTGACTCTTATTGTTGTCATATTCAGGTTTATTATAACCATTCATTCTAGCTGGTTATAAATGTACTTTTGGGTCATTATTTTCTGATGTGAACTTAACACATAGTATCTTATTCATACCATGTCCAAACATTTATTCCCAGTCAAGCTTCTTGCATCCTGACTCTTTTTGTTTTATAAAAACATTGGGTTAAGAAATTCTCAATCTTCCTTCTAGTTCTGGTGATTTGTTTTCCAACTCTTTCAATGCACAGAAGCTAGAGACATTCTAAGTAGTTTGTGAAGCCGGCGTCTCACCAGCTGCAAAGCACACTTAATATTTAATTAAAAATTTCATTTCTAATTCATCACTACTCAGAATTGTATGATATATAGACACAGCATTCATCCTCAGACTTTGGTGTGCAGATCTGTCCTCGAGCCAAGTCGTTTGGTAATTGAAAATCTATGTATGTGACTTAAATAATTCACACAACTTCTCTTGGATCAGACGGAAGTTTGATTGTTTAGGGACATTTAATGGGAGTCCTTGTTTGCTTGTCTGTGAAACATTCATTACGTACAATACCTTTAATGTTGCAGTGCAATATCTGTCATTACATTCTTCAATCCACCAGTTCATCCATCCGTATGTGTATGTTATATACTAAGGGCAGCATGCATGGGGCAGGTACTGAACTGTCTTGGTCTATCATGCAGTTGAGACCTGCTGCATATAATGTCAGCCAAAACATTTTACTTCTTATGATTTTGTAACTAATTGGTCATTTTTCTTTGCTGAAAACCAGGAGAGGATTGAAAAAAAAAGGAGAATTGCCATCATTCCTTAATAGGTTTTTACCATTTATGATCCACATTGGTTTTGGCTTCAAAACTGCTTCAACAAAACCTCAAAGCTTGTGTATTTATATTCTACTTTTAGAATAAAAATAGCAACCTAATTGAGTCTCAAAAACACCCTGAAAAATGTTTTAAAAAGCTGAAACATAACATGCAAGTGTGAAGGAAGGAGAAGAATTGCAAGATTTCTAGCAGATTTCCTAAGGGCTTGTTCACACGGGGCAAGAGGGGGCGGATTTTGGTGCTGAATCCTCCTCAAAATCCGGCCCCTCACAATAGAGGTCTATGCAGACCGCTAGCGTTCTTTTTTCCGCTAGCGGTTTGTTCCCGATAGCGGAAAAAAGAAGCAAGCTGCCCTTTCTTCAGGCGGGTGTCCGCCTCGCGGCATCACCCTCCAGCCTAGGCCCATTCATTTGGGCCTACTCAGGAGCGGAAAGCCGTGACTGTCAGAAGCTGCGACAGTCACGGCAGGCGCATTTTGGACCTATTCTGCTACGGCTTCCCGCATCAAAATCAGGAGCAAAATACGCAGTCCCGTGCCCTGTGTGAACAGGGCCTTACTTATCACCTCCACAAAGCTCTAGAGAATTACGTTAAAATATTTTTAAATATTGTGAAAGCGGACCTGTCACCTTTCCTGACAATGTCTGTTTTAGTAAACCCTTGTATTTCCCACCAGGCTTAACTTGAAGCTCTTGGGCCTTAATGCAAAATATGCAATAGGGCCCTTACTTACCATGTGTCATTTAGAATAGTGGTATATTTTATGTGTTATGGACTTGGTTGCGAATGCTACCGCCACCCTACCTACACCCCGTTCCCTATGAAATTACTCTGGATCCGTTTTTTCTTATTTGTTGTGTTATTCCACTGCTATTACTCCTAGAAACCTAGTTGTCACTCTTAGTCCTTCTTTGGACAGTGACAGTATGAAAAGATGACCCCCTGACTGATAGCGACCAGTTGTGAAGTTATTCATACATTTCTCGGAGGAATAACAGTGGAATGGCACAACACAGAGTTATAACAAAAGATGTTATATTATAAGAATACAAATAATTGCAGTCAGGCATGCTAAGGGGAAATGCTCTTCAAAGTAGTAAAGTATGATGTGTTCATATTTGTGTCTGTGTATTAATCCAAAAATACATATTGTGCTATAGAAAAACTTTTTACTATTTCATACAGATTTGTGTGAGTATGCCTTTAAACTAAGAATGGATCCTTGACCCTTGTGTCACCTGAATAAAGCGGATAAGAAATACCTCTATTAAACTAACATGACAGAGTATAAGTCTTTTTCCTGGTTCCTCAGTCTTTAGCAAGTGATTTTTTGATGAGCTGAAGAAAGATTTCCTTCTGCACAGCGGATGTCTTAAAGCTTTTGTTTTTAGTTAAACTATCCCGCAGGCTATGGCCACAGACAATCTTCTATCCGAAATGCATATATGTTTTCTTGCAGGAGAAGTCTAAACTGAAACTGTATCCATCCAACTTTAACCCATTTCTTTACTGTTACATAGTTCCAGTGGAAAGTATGGGATCTATAATATGACTGACTTCAGTGTTGCCCAATGGACTATACTAGGTCTATTTGGTTTCTGCATTTTGCCTTTTGCACCATGAAACTGTGTGCGTCTGTTGCCATGATATTCATTTTTTCTGGAGCACAGAGGGTGGCTCTGTTACTCCCGACACTGCTATAATAGAACACAGTGCCAGGTGAGATCTCAGCATAGCTCCCTAATTCTGTCACTCAAAGAATGGAGGAGGCGTATTTACCTATAGTGGCAACAGAGGCATCAATTTTCATAGGAAAAAGGTGTTACATTCAAGTGAGCCTGACCTATATAAATGGTTTAATATACCTCACCCTGGTGAAAGGCACCCTTTAAAGCCATGATCTTTAATATACCGACACATCATTTGCAGTGGAAAGGTTAAAATAAATAGGGCTATCTTATGATTCCAAACACATATGCAAACCACACACCTTTACCATTACCATTTTTTACCAACTCCATAGATTATTTCTCCTTAATTAGAGTTAAATTTTTCAATCAGTGCTGACTGTTGCTGTGGATCACTTATAAGTATTTTTAGAGACCAGCTGACCAGCTGTTATTTGACATTTACTAGTACTGTATACTAGGGCCATCACAATATTGTAGGTTTCAGTGTCATAGACCTAGCCACTGCTGCCATAATAACAATGACCTAGAACCTGTCTCTGCCCAGGGTGCTGACTGCTGCCATAATATCAATGACCTAGAACCTGCCTCTGGCCAGGGTGCTGTCTGCTGCTATAATAACAATGACCTAGAACCTGCCTCTTCCCAGGCTGCTGAATGTTGCCATAATAACAATGACCTAGAACCTGCCTCTGCCCGGGGTGCTGTCTGCTGTTATAATAACAATGACCTAGAGCCTGCCTCTTCCCAGGCTGCTGAATGTTGCCATAATAACAATGACCTAGAACCTGCCTCTTCCCAGACTGCTGAATGCTGCCATAATAACAATGACCTAGAACCTGCCTCTTCCCAGGCTGCTGAATGTTGCCATGATAACAATGACCTAGAACCTGCTCTGCCCAGGTTGCTGAATGTTGCCATAATAACAATGACCGAGAACCTGCCTCTGCCCGGGGTGCTGTCTGCTGCTATAATAACAATGACCTAGAACCTGCCTCTGCCCAGGCTGCTGAATGCTGCCATAATAACAATGACCTAGAACCTCTCTCTGCCCAGGGTACTGACTGCTGCCATAATAACAATGACCTAGAACCTGCCTCTTCCCAGGATGCAGAATGCTGCCACAATAACAGTGACCTAGAACCTGTCTCTGCCTAGGGTAGTGACTGCTGCCATAATAACAATGACCTAGAACCTGCCTCTGCCCAGGCTGCTGAGTGCTGCCATAGTAACAATGACCTAGAACCTACCTCTGCCCAGGCTGCTGAAGGCTGCCATAATAACAATGACCTAGAACCTGCCTCTGCCCAGGCCGCTAAATGCTGCCATAATAATAATGACCTAGAACCTGTCTCTGCCCAGGGTGCTGACTGCTGCCATAATAACAATGACCTAGAATCTATCTCTGCCCAGGCTGCTGAAGGCTTCCATAATAACAATGACCTAGAACCTGTCTAGGGCCAAGATGCTGACTGCTGCCATAATAACAATGACCTAGAACCTGTCTAGGCCCAAAGTGCCTACTGCTGCCATAATAACAATGACCTAGAACCTATCTAGGCCCAAGATGCTCACTGCTGCCATAATAACAATGACCTAGAACCTATCTAGGCCCAAGATGCTCACTGCTGCCATAATAACAATGACCTAGAATCTGTCTCTGCCCTGGCTGCTGATTGCTGTCATAGTAACAAAGACCTAGAACCTGCCACATCCATTAACATCTAAAGTGATTTTGCGAGCATTTGCTGGGATAAAGAACATGGGGTACATGTTTGAAGAAAAGAAAGATAGATATATCTTTGGTTTTGTTTTCTCATGTGCTGCATTTTAACATAATAATATAATATTAATACTGACAGATGCAAATAAATAAAGCATTCTTTATAGCCAATACCCCTATATATTGAGCTAGTGAACACATAATCAGATCTCATGTGTCAGACTTGGAACTAGTGGGATGATAGCATTGTATAGAATACACTACCGTTCAAAAGTTTGGGGTCACCCAACCAATTTTGTGTTTTCCATGAAAACTCACACTTTTATTTATCAAATGAGTTGCAAAATGAATAGAAAATATAGTCAAGACTTTGACAAGGTTAGAAATAATGATTTTTATTTGAAATAATAATTTTCTCCTTCAAACTTTGCTCTTGTCAAAGAATGCTCCATTTGCAGCAATTCCAGCCTTGCAGACCTTTGGCATTCTAGCTGTTAATTTGCTGAGATAATCTGGAGAAATTTCACCCCATGTTTCCAGAAGCCCCTCCCACAAGTTGGATTGGCTTGCTGGGCACTTTTTGCGTACCACTGGAGTTTTGCGGGTACTATTTAATGAAGCTGCCAGTTGAGGACCTGTGAGGCGTCGATTTCTCAAACTAGAGACTCTAATGCACTTGTCTTGTTGCTCAGTTGTGCAGCGGGGCCTCCCACTTCTCTTTCTACTCTGGTTAGAGCCTGTTTGTGCTGTCCTCTGAAAGCAGTAGTACACACCATTGTAGGAAATCTTCAGTTTCTTGGCAATTTCTTGCATGGAATAGCCTTCATTTCTAAGAACAAGAATAAACTGTCGAGTTTTACATGAAAGTTCTCTTTTTCTGGCCATTTTGAGAGTTTAATGGAACCAACAAATGTAATGCTCCAGATTCTCTAGCAGCTCAAAGGAAGGTCAGTTTAATTGCTTCTCTAACCAGCAAAACTCTTTTCGGCTGTGCTAAAATACTTGCCCAAGGGTCTTCAAGGGTTTTCTAAACATCAATTAGCCTTCTTACACAGTTAGCAAACACAATGTACCATTAGAACACTGGAGTGATGGTTGCTGGAAATGAGCTTCTATACACCTATGTATAGATATTGCATTAAAAACCAGACGTTTGCAGCTAGAATAGTCTTTGACCACATTACAATGTATAGAGTGTATTTCTGATTCATTTAATGTTATCTTCATTGAAAAAAACTGTGCTTTTCTTTCAAAAATAAGCAAATTTCTAAGTGACCGTAAACTTTTGAATGGTAGTGTATACACTACTAAATTTATATTATATATTTTATTTATGTATGTATTTATACACTAATAAACAATTAATATTAATAACTTGTCAATAATAACAGTACAATAAAGTTTGCATGAAAATTTATAGTAACTCCCTATTTTACGTTGTCTCCAGTTCAGGGCAAGGGGATATGGTTCTGTGATTACATCCTTGTGTTTTGGCAAAAATAATGCTTCAAGTCATGAAAAACCTTCAGAGAACCTGAAAGGACAAGACGTGTCTGTATGTGCCTTAAGCATCTTGTTGTAACGTGTTCCCTCCTGCTGACATATGTTTCAGCAATATGGGGTATCACAGACAATAGTTTAATTGTGCAGGTCCCTGCCTTATGCTGCTAACCTTTTAATCACTTTATGGGAGACACTGCGCTTCTCTTTTCTGTTTACCGCCAAGTATCTGCAACTGCTTTATAGGCAAAACTTAGCATGTGACTCATTTTTGCTGATTTATATTTTATGTTGTAATACATAAAAATAGTGGCTTGAGCCCCTTAACATACAGGAATTAAATTTCATGCAGAATTTATAGTGTTGGTTTCATTATGTAGAAATAAAACAATATAAGTCTATATTTTTCAGACCATTTCTATGTAATGCTGCCTATGAAAGGTACAAGCCGCCTAAGAATATTTAAACCAAAAAAATTTTGTAGACTTACCCTGAACTTTAAGGAGTTAAACCAAATTCCAGTTTACTAAAGAAACATCTTAAATTGACAGTCTCCATTTCTCTCGGCCAGAACACATCTCTTCATTAATCTGTCATTAAAAGCCGTACAGTCGCTTCAGTCTGGCCAGCCTTAGGTTTTATTCTCTGTTCTTCTCAGGCAGACAAGAAATCATTTTTCATTCCAACTACTTGTGTGAGGTTCTGAAGTGGGCTGACTTTTTCTACATGATTTAAGATTTATGTGACAATCAGGTTCTTAGTACTTTGGTACGGTAGTGACATAGTGGAAATGAGATGAGATCCCACACTCCAAAAACATACTGATAGGGAACGTAGATTGTGGCCCTATATGGGACAGTGACTGATAATATCTGTAAGGGGTCGTTCACACGGGGCAAGAGGGGGCGGATTTTGATGCTGAATCCTCCTCGAAATCTGTCCCCTCACAATAGAGGTCTGTGTAGACCGCTAGCGTTCTTTTTTCTGCTAGCGGTTTGTTCCCACTAGCAGAAAAAAGAAACAAGCTGTCCTTTCTTCAAGCGGATTCCGCGGCTGATTCAGCCGCAGAACCCTCCGGACTAGGCCCATTCATTTGGGCCTACTCCAGAGAGAGAAGCCGTGACAGGCTCATTTTGATCCTATTCTGACGCGGCTTCCCACGTCAAAATCAGGACCAAAATACGCCATCCCGTGTGAACGGAGCCTTAAGCGCTGTGGAACATTCTGGTGCTATACAAGTAAGGAGTATAAATAAAATAAATAATTTATATAAAATTTGTAAACAATTGATTTTGTTTAAATATGAATGATAAATATGCTCAGGTATTTACAGACATTGTGAGCCTTATATGGGACAGTGACCGACTATTAGGGTATTCCCGATGTGTCTTTGGAGTGTGGGAGGAAGCCCACGCAAACACAAGGAGAGCATACAAACTCCATGCAGTTGTTGCCCATGGTTGGACTCAAACCTGACTCCAGAGCTGTAAGGCAAGACTACTGACCACTAAATAACAATGCTGACCTTATAAAACATTATTATTCCACACTCAGCTTTGAAAGATGGGCATAAGTCAAAGTTGCGTGGACAGAATACCACAGTTCTCGCCATTCACTTCTATGGGCCTATCTGATGAATAGTTTCATTTCCATTGCCGCCAGAGAAGAATAATGTGTAATCCAGTGAGTACAAAAACTATCAAACGTACTAGTGGAATTGCCTGAACATTGACTTCATGTATTTATTTTATTTATGTCTCTTGACATATTTGCTAAAACTTCACCTTGTATGGACATAAGATATTTTTAGGATATAAATGAACCTGTAGTACACAATATTATAATTATTATTTTGCACATATCTTAAAGAGTATACAGGCAATTGTCAACTATCCACTGCATAGGTGATGAATGCATTGAATAGGGAAGCAGGTTTCACCTATTTAGTGGAGAGAGGTTTACTGCCTGGAACATCCCTTTAATTGTATAATCTAATGCTTGTAAAGATATAACATGCAAGGTATGTCTGTTTTCTCCAATAGCTGGTTGTTCCAGATGATGAAAAATCCACTGTTGTAAGGAGCCTCAACAAGCAGATCTTTGATGGTGTGACCACAGGACTCCTCCAACTACTCTCAAAAATATTTTCATGTCTCACAATCAGTTCTCCGGTAGGAAGTGGACAGACAGACAACATAAAAATAAAACAAGATGCCAAAACCAAATTGTCTCCTACTGATGCTTTCAGTAGCCGTGTCCAAGATATCATCAGGTATGTTTGTCCTTTATCAAGTTTTATGATGTTTCTATGGATGTCAAATTATTGCATGGGTGGAGGGAAGGCGGACATTGCTCCCTGATATATTTAACATTGTTTGTGTCCATATTGGCATTGCCTTCAGCCTGTACCTGTGTCACAATTACTAAGAGCCATACAATTTTGGTGCATGTCACTCTTGCACAGCCATTAGGACTAGTGTACTATACACCACTCTTAATAAATCAGCCCTATTAAAATGTCTTTATTAAAAGTTCCTTACCTTCTTAGTGCACTGGAGAAAAGACCACCAGCCCAACATGTACTCCTACATAGAAAACACCTACAGGAGTCAAATTTAGAACTAGGAGCAATTTGCAATCAATATATATTGGTGTCTTGAATAAATGAATACAAAGAACCCATTTTCAAGAAACATTTAGCCAGATTTTTTATTCTTTTCACAGTTACACAATTAATATTGGTCTCATTGACAAGCTGTCTGGCTGCTTCATCTCCATACAAGGTCCTCTTGATGAAAGTCCCAAAGTAGCAGCGTTCCTTCAAGCAGCAACTAGCCTTTTACATGAGCTTTGTAGACTTTGCATTTGTGTGACTCCAAGGTAAGCTCCTTCTCCAGTGGTTTCTTTACTGTATTACTTACAATTTATACGATGAGGAATTACGCCAGGCTTTATGTTACATCAGTAATCTGGTGTTAGGTACCTGGCAAGAGTGTCACAGCATCTGTCTAGTATTGCAGAAACCCTTTATATTAATATTATTATTGTTATTGTAATTAATTACTGGACCAAATTTCTCAGTGAATTCACAATGGTTTTCTGGTGTTATGGTGCTCTTGTACCGCTTTCTTCAGTACATGCTACTGTACTGGAAAAGCATGGCAGGGAGTGGGAGCCACAATGAGTGTGATTTGCTGCCCCCGCCTTTATTTTTCTAATAACTGACAATAACTGAATGTATTGGGTTTTTTTTACTGGCCACGTGCGGCAACTAAACGCCTCATACTTGTGCACTCTTCACTCATTGCACAAGAGGTTTTGCCTTTCATCATTGATTTCAGTACACATGTAGTGATCCTATTGGTATTGATAGGTACTGAGCTTGCATTGGAGTTAGAGGATTGTGTGTTCTTATTGGCATTTGTCCCACGTGACCACAATACTTGGTAATAATGATTTAATTATTATTGTACCTATTCTTAATTGTCAGCGCTCAGAAGTTAATCTGGAATATAGGTGGCATACAGATGCATGGTGGTTCTTAGTTACTAAGTACAATAAAGTCACTGCTGTTCCCATTAACAAATAAGGTTCATTTTTACCTCATCTGCCTTTTAAATAGAAAGCCAGAGAACACTGACACATACCTAAGTCCTTAAACAGGTCTATTTTTTGTTTATGGGCAGAGTAGTCACTATGGGTGTACAGCAATGAATATACAAAAGAAATTGATTGCATTTCAGTGGCAAATGTCAAAGAATACCGACATATAGCCTGAACACAGTGTGAACAGAGCCCAACTATGCTATTCTATGTTACCCTGTATTGTTTATAGCACAATTCCATTGGTTTACCACTCAGATATGTAAACACTGTAGCCAGTATTGGACGTTACACATCACATCTGATTACATTGGATCACCTTTCTTTTTTAATATCTTGTTTTATGGGTAGCTGAATAGACCCATTTTATTTTCCATATTGAGTTTCAAGAAAGCACATGATTGAAAGTGACGTTGCAAACCAACGGGAGACGTAGGGAGCCTCCTAAATATACTATCAGCCCTTGAATGTAAACAGATCTCTAAGGACGCCAACTACAACCATTGATCTTGTTTAGAGTGTTTTGGACGTGTGGTTAAAGCATTTTTGTATACCTTCAATGCATGTGGTAGTGCTTGCTGGGCAAGTTATCAGATGTTATATAAATTGAAGCGGCTGGAATTCAGGAGTAGAATAGTTTTGGATTATAGAAACTAATGTTACAACATGAAAAGTTCTGGTAATGGAACATTTGTCCTATAGAATCTGGGAAACATCACAGCATATTACACGGCATAGATTTCTAAATGTTAATTGTTCCCATCCATCTATACTTACATATGACACATGTATGGATAATGTGCATGCATCTCTAACTAGTAACAACCCTGTCCTCACATCCATAGACTGCAACGCTTCTTCTTCTTCCATACCCTTTGTTGCATACTTTCCAGTTGCAGTGCTTTCATTTTTTGTCATCATTTACAGGTTATTTCTAATAGATTTGATGTTGTCTATTTTACATGGGTTATGTTATGAAGGGGGCTGACGTTTTCATGTTAGGCAGGTGTTTGCATGTAGACTTTACACAGATAGATAGATAGATAGATAGATAGATAGATAGATAGATAGATAGATAGATAGATAGCGTTATAATCATTATACCGTAATTTATTTTCTAAGAAATCTGTAAAAAAAAAAATTGCCATAGATCTGTGCTCGTGCAAAAAGATATCCTGCATACCATGAGTAGTTAAATAGTTAGTCAGACATGTCAATTGTTTCCGGTTTCATTCAGCTCTTGGGACATATTTGAAGGCCCTCCGGATCCCACAGGACTGTCCGCCGCCCTTCAAAGCTCAGATCTTGTTGGAGTTCTGCATATGCTGTACTGTGCTCTGTTCCACAATTCTTCCTCTGAACCCAATGTTTCCAGCTCTAAAGAGACCTATGAGCAGAACACCATACAAGTGGCAATTCAGAGCCTGCGCTTTCTTAACAGTTTTGCTACACTTCATCTCCAGTCATTTCAGGTAAATACATTCACAACTTCTTCTTAAGCTGGACATCAAGGTCGCAAATGTATGTCTTTCCATTTCCTACCTAGTATGCGTATCAGTGTGAGTGGTAGGAGGTGCAAACACTGTACACGCCTTTCATAGTTGATTATGGTACAACCATATCCTTCTGGTGTGGTGGCAATGCCCATTTTCAAACCTAGCATTTTCTGATGTGGTCGCACTGGTAGCTTTGTTAGCATTCATAGTGCACTTAGACACCAGTTTTCAGCTGCCGTTTCTATGACTTACTGCAATATTAAAGCAGTCAGAATCAGGGTCCTCCGGTTATATGGAGTACCTCAACAATTGAGTGTTTAAACTTATGACACATTCTTTTCTTCTTTTTGTTCTTTTGGATTTGGTATAGTAATCTCAAAGATTCTTCTATTGAACCGCTCTATTTGTTGCCTAAGCTGTTTTTTAGAAGCTGGGACTTATTTTTGGTCTTTATGCATTGGATGTCTATCTTCAGCATTTTCAGACACATTTACAGACAGAAAACTGGCAATCAAATGTACAATCAAGAAAAATGTCATCTAACACATTGAAGAACTATAACACACAGTCTTATGCCATTTTCTGCTTTGGTGCACCTTTTATATGATCCTCTTGATCTTCTCTGAGTGTCTCTCTCTTGTTTTCTGACAGTCTGTTGTAGGTGCAGAGGGCCTGTCTCTCGCATTTCGACACGTGATCAGTTCCCTGATTTGGTTTTGCACTCAATACACCAGTGAAGACCTTCTTCATGAGATCATTGTATGTGTTGGCTACTTCACAGTGAATCATGCTGACAATCAGGTGAGTGATATATAGCATACAAGCTGGTATACTACCAGACTGCCATTCCTAATAAGCTTTGTATCTTACCATCTTATAATTTTCCTTGGAATCAGGAAAGTTATCATACAAGGACATTATAAATGGTCATGTATTTAAACTTCATCTCTCGTACTTATATTACACTGATGCAGTTGCCTCCTTTTTCTGCAAAATAGAGTGGTATAGACCAGGAATTGCAGTACTCCTTTGTCATGCATAGGCTTTCTACGCATGGCATGAGTTGTGTGACCTATGAATACAAGTGATGGTGGAATAATTTTTATTATTTTAGTTATTGAAGAAACTATTTTAGTGTGTGGCAAAGGTTACATGATGTTGTTATTAAAATGACATGACATCTTTCAGTATCCATGAACTTACTGTACAGGACTAATCTATGGGCAGTCATTGTTTCTGATTTTGGTACAGTCTTAGAGGATACTTCGCTGGCATAAGGAAGGAATGTGATAGTAAGACGGCAATATCTATATTAAATGCTATGGTTTCCTAACTAATAATAATAATAATATAATAATAATAATAATAATAATAATAAAGAGGTCATTAATATATGTGTAAAACAGTGTTAAAAGTAAATACTCTAAGCTAAACTATATCTGAGGTTAGATATAGAACCACATACAAACCCATTGATTTCAACGCGCACATGTAGATGTTTGTCCTGAAGATAGACACGTGCTCTATTTTGGTCCGATTTGCAGACTATAGACACCGATTAAAGTCTGTTGGTCTGTGAAAATCATGGACAGCACAGAGATGCTATTTGTGTGCTACCCATTTTTCACAAACATTGAAAAGTATAGTAGGTAGAGGAAAAAAGTTAATCCATTAATCTGTTAAAACAGATAAACCATGGGTAACACGGAACCTGAAAATAAGTTGGGGTGTGTGCTGTCCATACAAAATGGGTATGTGAATAATCCCTTAACATAGCCCTTAGGCTATGATAATATCTTTGTTTTACAGAAACTGAAGAATGGTGCAGATATGCAAAGCTGTAACCCATAGATATACAGTAGACCTTTAAATGTATGCTCTCAAGTAGATATTCATTGTGAGGCGTCACCCCGATTGCCATGTTGTGACAATGATCATTTTGATCTTCAACAATAGGCATACATCTCGGCCTTGCAAAAGTTGATGGAAATGTCTGTGTAAAACTAATCCAACACATTCTGCATGATCAGCTCAGTCCCAGCACTGTTGTCCCATGGGTTGCTAAGATATAGTGAAATAGTGCAGGGGTTTCCTTGCCTGCTTCATCACTTTGATGCCGATTTATGCTTTATGTTGAAGTGCTCGCACCTCTTTAAAGTGTGCATTTTCTTTTATTACAGAATGACAGGTTGAGAGTGTACATTATATAGACATCTTATTAATGCTATTGCTCTGCATTATCACACATCTCTAAATTATCTAAAGGTTGTAACCTTTCCTCTGCCCAGGGCGCGCAGCAGCTGATCCCATTTAGCAGAGCTGTCTGACCATTGTCAGGGTGAGAACACGCTTCTAATCCAATACCACTGATGTGAAGGCTGGCTAGCATAGTCTGTGTGTTATACAGAGGTCATAGCCCAGCACATCTACCTAGTCATGATGCCATTGTACTGAAGTTCAACAACCCAGTGTAAAGACAAGTCACCGACTCCGAACCCCCTCAGTCCATTGGTGTATGTATTTTGTGATAGAGTCCGGATAAAGAAACCTCAGCCAGTGCACAAGTCTGTCCAGATCACTTAGTTAATAGTTAAATCACTTTCCTGTCATTAGTCACTACTAATCACCCGCTGTTCACAGATTTGGCCTGGCAGGCAATTTATTAGCAAGCAATCTATTGTAGGTCTTCTTGCACAGGGAACCTGCTTACATTAAAGGGAGCACACAGAGGTGTTGTTGCGAATGATACCCAAACATTAACCTTCATTCATGTTAGTTGTGGTTATGGTGTCACTGTATGGGATCTATTATAATTAACGGAATTTACTTAATTGGACAACACTTAATTTGCATTTTTCATGATCTAAATAAAGTCCTGTAATTTCAGTAGATGGGTTTGACAGGAAATTAAAGCTAATTGGTTATTGTTGAAAGCTAGAACTTGGCCTTTACTGAAGGTTACTGATATTCATTTTCTTTAACCTAACAAGAGAGCATTTATGCTGATGACAGGGTATTCTTTGTTACTTGATCTTTGTTAACCAGGATATTTGGCCATTATGTAAATGATGTGTTCTACATGATCCGTGTCTATCACTTCATCACTCTACATACTTGTCCTTTACTTGTCCTGCTGTAAAGTATGCAGATGTTAGGTGTAACCAAGGAGTTCAGTGACCATATAAAAGCAGAAGACTGCAGGCCTAGTTCTTTTATACTTGTTTCAAGACTGGGTTACGTCTCATATTCGTGACCAATCACAGTAAATTGTACATTATACCTAATACCCCTCATTTATTGCAGAAGCTCTTTTGTAAAGGGGCTATATTTTAATCATACTTTGAATTAAGGGAATTTTCCATTTTCTGAACCTTCTGTACTAGTTGGTGGAGTATTGACAAAGTACCCTGTCCATTATTATATTGATGAAATCTGTATCCCCCTTCTTGGGCCCTGCTGTATTAGTGTCACTCCAGAGCACCAGTCACAATGAAATGGCTTGCTATTGCCTGAGGCCTGTTGCTGTATGAGCATATATCCCTGGTTCACAGAGGTAAGGGCACTCTAGTTCAATGCTAGAGCCAATGATCAGGCTACCGACAGGGCCCCAAGGACAGAAACAGTTAAAGGCAAGGACTATTTATCTTGGTACTATGGTAAAAAATATGTGTTGGCATATTCAGTTAATATTTGCATGTGCAATGGGCCCCCAGAATGAATTTACTGATGGGCCCCAGGAAACCCAGTCCGATGCTGACCTTGTAGATTGTAGGATTATTACCCAGAACACCCTAACGCACATAGTAATTCTAGCAACATTTGCAAGAACATTCCATTCTGTGACTTATATCAATATCAGTAAAAGGTCAGCTATAAACATAATTTAATATATAATTTTGAAATTCTGTCCTATTAGGTCCATATGTCTTTACAGTAGTCTGTACCCTCTTTACAGTGGTCTGTACCCTCTTTACTGTGGTCTGTACCCTCTTTACAGTGGTCTGTACCCTCTTTACTGTGGTCTGTACCCTCTTTCTACCTGTAGAATATCCTTCGCATATTCATTAATAGCCATTCTAGCCAGCTTGCAGCCACCACTAGTGAGAGCTTGTTGCAAGCTCCACTTTGTTGGCCAAATACATTAGCTAGCTAATGTAGACAGCTATCTCTCCTATCCCTTTGTCTCATACACATGCATGCTCTGCTTGGCCAGGCATGCCTTTGCTGAATCGCTGTTAGTCACCCGTGGTAGCAGCTTACTCTATCACTCCAAGAAAAGGAAACGTTGGGAGGTCCCAATACTTAGTAGGTTTTCATCCAACCTTCACCTCATGTGTATGGTCAGCTATAAAAATGACTGCAAGCAGCCAAAAGTTTATTATTTAACTAGGTGGCTGTGTGAAGGGAAGTCGAGGATTTTGATGTTTATAAATGGACTTAAAAGTAACCTTAAAAAATACTTCTTTGGCCAGGAAAGAGCAGAACCTGGTATGACGTGCTAATAAAAGGGTTAAAGACATTTGGGACTTGGTTTTCTGAAAGCTCACCAAAGTGTGACCTCTTAGGGCGGAGTCCTCACTGTGACACTGCTGATTGAACATACCAGATTGTTTATATACAGGCAGAGAATTCACAGACCACTTTCAGAGGGTGCACAAATGCTAAGAGTCATTTTTTTCAGCCCTTTTATAAATAATCTGTCAGAAATGCATCTGATAAACAGTCCTAGGCTCAGGCTACAGTTTATATAGAAGAAGAGTCCAAGCCTTTAGTATATGAAAATCAAAGAAGTTGTCTGCTGCGTGCCGATATTGAGGCTTCACCCTCAGCTAGTTCATGTGATAGAGGAGGACTTTTCACAAAGTAAAGTGTAAAGTGGATGGAATTTCATCCACAATGGAAAATCTGCATTTTCAAAAACGCTTGCATTTTTTAAAATCTCAGCATGTGAATAATACCTACAGAAATCCTGGTGTTTTCCATGGAAGTATAATAGGTGCAGAAAGTCCGCAGAGGAAAACTCTGTGAGATTGCAATGATTGCATTGAGCTGGACAAAATTGTTGGCACCTTCTCTAAATTGTGGGTAGGTAACTTTGTTTCAAGAATGTGATGTTCATTCAAACTCACTTGTGGCAAATAACAGGTGTGGGCAATATAAAAATCACACAAGAGAAGTTGACTCAATCTTTGCATTGTGTGTATTTGCATGGAGAACAGAAAGAGGAGAAGAGAACTCTGAGGACTTGAGAACCAAAATTGTAGAAAAATCTCAACAATCTCAAGGTTACAAGTCCTTCTCCAGAGATTTGTATTTTTACTTTGTCCACGGTGCGCAAAATAATCCAGAAGTATACAACCCATGGCACTGTAGCTAATCTCCCTGGACATGGAAGGGAAAGAGAAAAATTTATGAAAGGTTGCAACACAGGATGGTGGATACACAGCCCCAATCAAGTTCCAAATAAATTCAACCTGTCCCGAATGCTTAAGGTGTTTCAGTGTCAGAACAAACTATTCGTCGACATATGAATAAAATTAAATGCAGTGGCAGGAGACCCAGGAGGACCCTACTGCTGACACAGAGACATAGAAAGCTAGAATTCAGTTTGCCGAAATGTATGTGAGTAAGCAAAAATCTTTCTAAGATAGGTCTTGTGGAGAGATGCGACCAAGATAGAGCTTTTTGGTAAAGTATATCATTATACTGTTTACCCAAAAACGGTCTGAAGCCTACAAGTAAAGATCACAGTAACAACAGTCAAATATAGTGGCTGTTCAAAGAGGTTTGGGGGGTTGTTTTGCTACCTCTGACACTGCATGCCTTGACTGTGTGCAAGGCATTAATAAATCATTACCCCATCATTATCCCAAAGGACTTTGGGTCGCAATGTAGGGCCCAGTATCAGAAAGCTGGGTTTGTGTCATTGGTCACGGGTCTTCGAGCAGGACAATGACCCCAACACACTTCAAAAACCACCCAGAAATGGATAGACAAAGAGCTGGAGTATTCTGAAGTGGCCAGTAATAAGTCTGGATCTAGATCCCATTGAACACCTGTGGCGAGATCTTAAAGGGGTATTCCCACCTCACATACTCAGCAGTCTTCACTCTTGTAAAATCTTCTTTCTTCCTGGTTTGTTGCATCATTTGGTGGGCGGGGTTTCACAGGCAACCTGCCGTTTAGCTCCGCCCCCAAATTCACGTGTAGCTCCGCCCACCCACATTGGACTATGAAGTACAGGCAGCAGCAACTCCATTCTGTGTTACATACAGAGACTGCCTGTCTCTGCCATAATGAACACAATTGAATTAGCTAGTCTGATAACTGGGAGAACAGAAGAAATGAAAGCAGCTCCTCTCCTCTATCTGCTAACAGGAAGCTAGGTCACATGGTGTAGACACAGGAATAGCTAAATACACAGGCTCGCTCCCTGCACTTAGCCCCTCCTCCCTCCCCCCTCAGAGCAGCAGATACATCATTTGACTCAGGAGCAGCTAGGTCAGGGCTGTGGCCACAAAAAATTGAATAAAGTAAGATAGTGGACAGACAAAGCAGTTTTGCTGAAGCAGTGTATTTAGGAAAAGTCTTACATCCACATTAACAAGCATTATAGATAGGATCCTTGTGATGGGACAACCCCTTTAAAACTGCTGTTGGGAGAAGACATCCTTCAGTATGAGAGACCTGGAGCAGTTTGCTAAAGAAGTCAAGAATTCCAGTTGAGAGTTGTGAGAAGCTTGTTGATAGCTGTGGGAAGTGATTGATTTGTTATTTTTTCCATAGAGAGTGCAACCAAATGTTGAAGTTGCCAGTAATTTTTTCCGGCCCATTTTTGGAGTTTTGCGTGAAATTTATATTGTTTTTGGCTTTTTTTTCCTCAGTTTTTGTGTTTTTCTAATACACACAAGGGAAATAAACAAGTATATAACAAAACATGTGCAATTGCCATAATTTTGTGGGAGAAATGCTTCATTTTCGGAAAAAAATAACACATTCTAACACTTATGGTCATGACTGTAAGTAGTGCCAATTGTTTTTGACAACCACTTAACTTTCTTACTATAGGATAGTTTATGGAGGAATTTTGTTTTGATGTATGAAAGTCGGCCGAAATCTCAGGTCTGTGGCCAGGAATCTTTCTGAATCTCCCTCTGGACCTGCTACTTATATGTCTACATCGGACACATTCTGTTTTGCAGTGAATCACCGCTGCACTGTAGCTTTGCAGTGTTGGAGTCCTGGGTTCAAATCCAACCAAGGACAACATCTGCAAGAAGCTGATATGTTTTACCCGTGATGTGTGAGTTTCTTCCAGATACTCCAGTTTCCTCTTACACACTAAAGATATACTGATGGGAAAATTAGATTGTGAGCCCTATTTTGGACAATGTAGACTATATCTGTAAAGCACTGGGAAATATGATGGCCCTATATAATTAAGCTAAATAAAGAAAGTATATTGCCTTTAAATAAAGAAAAAAAAAACTTTAGGTAGAATTGAATAACAAATGTATAGCGCACATTTAATGGTAATAAAAGTATAGAAATCTTAGAGTTGGGTATGCTTCAAGGTGGTCAGAAGAAAGGATCAGAAGCACAGAATGCTGTCTCTAAAGGGAAGAAATGTCAAGTACACAATGGTAAATATTTAACCTTGAGGCATCAGTTTAGTCATCTCCTGTAATATACAAAATAATGCTGCAGGATCTAAAAATATACTTAGATTCCACCGAGAGATACTTTAGTGCTATTATATGTCTATTTAAAAGCATTCTCATGTCACATTAAAGCAAACCTGTCACCTTGAAAAAAGCAGTCCAGCATGTTAAAAAGTAGAGACTGAGCATAATGATATACGGTTTTGTGGAAAAAGATTCAGTAAAACATTTTTTTTTAATTACCGTATATCCTGTTTATCTTGGATATTAGGAGTCCAGTGGGTGGAGTAATTCAATAACTTGCAGCCTTCTATGTGTCAGATAGCTGGCAATTACTGAATAAGACCACCCACTAGTTCTCTAAGCCCAGAATGAGCAGGGATTTACAGTGTTGGCCAAAAGTATTGGCACCCCTGCAATTCTGTCAGATAATACTCATGTTCTTCCAGAAAATGATTGCAAGCACAAACTCTTTGGTATTAATATCTTCATTTATTTTGCTTGCAATGAAAAAACACAAAAGAGAATGAAAAAAAAGTCAAATCATTGATCATTTTACACAAAACTCCAAAAATGGGCCGGACAAAAGTATTGGCCCACCCTCAGCCTAATACTTGGTAGCACAACCTTTAGACAAAATAACTGCGAACAACCGCTTCTGGTAACCATCAATGAGTTTCTTCCAATGCTCTGCTGGAATTTTAGACCATTCTTCTTTGGCAAACTGCTCCAGGTCCCTGAGATGTGAAGGGGGCCTTCTCCAAACTGCCATCAAGAGATCTCTCCACAGGTGTTCTATGGGATTCAGGTCTGGACTCATTGCTGGCCACTTTAGAAGTCTCCAGTGCTTTCTCTCAAACCATTTTCTAGTGTTTTTTGAAGTGTGTTTTTGGTCATTGTCCTGCTGGAAGACCCATGACCTCTGAGGGAGACCTAGCTTTCTCACACTGGGCCCTACATTATGCTGCAAAATTTGTTGGTAGTCTTCAGACTTCATAATGCCATGCACACGGTCAAGCAGTTCAGTGCCAGAGGCAGCAAAGCAACCCCAAAACATCAGGGAACCTCTGCCATGTTTGACTGTTGGGACCGTGTTCTTTTCTTTGAAGGCCTCTTTTTTTTTTTCCTGTAAACTCTGTTGATGCCTTTTCCCAAAAAGCTCTACTTTTGTCTCATCTGACCAGAGAACATTCTTCCAAAACGTTTTTGGCTTTCTCAGGTAAGTTTTGGCAAACTCCAGCCTGGCTTTTTTATGTCTCTGGGTAAGAAGTGGGGTCTTCCTGGGTATCCTACCATACAGTCCCTTTTCATTCAGACGCTGACGGATAGTACGGGTTGACACTGTTGTACCCTCAGACTGCAGGTCAGCTTGAACTTGTTTGGACGTTAGTCGAGGTTCTTTATCCACCATCCGCACAATCTTGCATTGAAATCTCTTGTCAATTTTTCTTTTCCGTCCACATC
This sequence comes from Leptodactylus fuscus, assembly GCF_031893055.1. NCBI lineage: Eukaryota > Metazoa > Chordata > Amphibia > Anura > Leptodactylidae > Leptodactylus > Leptodactylus fuscus. The sequence goes on from NC_134269.1 coordinate 96,012,148, forward strand.
TAGGGAGGTTAGCCACAGTGCCATGGGCTTTAAACTTCTTGATGACACTGTGCACGTTAGACACAGGAACATTCAGGTCTTTAGAGATGGACCCTGTAGCCTTGAGATTGCTCATGCTTCCTCACAATTTTGCTTCTCAAGTCCTCAGACAGTTCTTTGGTCTTCTTTCTTTTCTTCATGCTCAATGTGGTACACACAAGGACACAGGACAGAAGTTGAGTCAACTTTAATCCATTTCAACTGGCTGCACGTGTGACTTAGTTATTGCCACCACCTGTTAGGTGCCTCAAGTAAGTAACAGGTGCTGTTAATTACACAAATTAGAGAAGCATCACATGATTTTTCAAACAGTGCCAATACTTTTGTCCACCCCTTTTTTCATGTTTGGTGTGGAATTATATCCAATTTGGCTTTTTGACAATTCTTTTTGTGGTTTTCCATTGAAGACAAATTAAATGAAGATAATAATACCAAAGAATTTGTGATTGCAATCATTTTCTGGAAGAAAATGAGTATTATCTGACAGAATTGCGTTGGTGCCAATACTTTTGGCCAACACTGTACGTAAATAGAAGTTCTACTGAATCTTTCCCACAATCCAATGTATTAATCTGCTCTGCTCCTCCTGCTCTGTAATATGCTGCTTGTAGATCTGACTACATCATAAGTGTAACAGGTTGCCTTACAAGAGGACTGATCACCTCTTCTGACTTGTCAATTCTAGTAAGTACTTAAATTTCTTATTAAATAACAATTTTAGGGCATCTTTTCTTAGAATTCTACAAATTGTGCTCTTCTCATGGGTATTACAATTCCCCTTGTAAAATGGGTGTGACCCTACACCCTCTGGCACTGTCGGCGCTGATAGGACAGTAGGGAGACACTGCCTACTGGTATCACCTAGTCTATTCAAAAATTTCTAGGAGTAACAGAGCAACAGCACACCATAAAATTCAAAGAAAAGAGACTAGAGAATTGTTATTTTATGGGAAATATAGTATTTTTTTAAATTAACATTTTAGGAATGTTGATACAGTCCTATGAAAAAGTTTGGGCACCCCTATTAATCTTAATCATTTTTAGTTCTAAATATTTTGGTGTTTGCAGCAGCCATTTCAGTTTGATATATCTAATAACTGATGGACACAGTAATATTTCAGGATTGAAATGAGGTTTATTGTACTAACAGAAAATGTGCAATATGCATTAAACCAAAATTTGACCGGTGCAAAAGTATGGGCACCTCAACAGAAAAGTGACATTAATATTTAGTAGATCCTCCTTTTGCAAAGATAACAGCCTCTAGTCGCTTCCTGTAGCTTTTAATCAGTTCCTGGATCCTGGATAAAGGTATTTTGGACAAACAATTCAAGTTCAGTTAAGTTAGATGGTCGCCGAGCATGGACAGCCCGCTTCAAATCATCCCACAGATGTTCAATGATATTCAGGTCTGGGGACTGGGATGGCCATTCCAGAACATTGTAATTGTTCCTCTGCATGAATGCAGAGTTGATTTGGAGCGGTGTTTTGGATCATTGTCTTGCTGAAATATCCATCCCCGGCGTAACTTCAACTTCGTCACTGATTCTTGAACATTATTCTCAAGAATCTGCTGATACTGAGTGGAATCCATGCGACCCTCAACTTTAACAAGATTCCCGGTGCCGGCATTGGCCACACAGCCCCAAAGCATGATGGAACCTCCACCAAATTTTACAGTGGGTAGCAAGTGTTTTTCTTGGAATGCTGTTTCTTTTTGGACGCCATGCATAACGCCTTTTTTTATAACCAAACAACTCAATCTTTGTTTCCAAAATGAAGTTGGCTTCTCCAAATGTGCTTTTGCATACCTCAGGCAACTCTATTTGTGGCGTACGTGCAGAAACGGCTTCTTTCTCATCACTCTCCCTGACAGCTTCTCCTTGTGCAAAGTGCGCTGTATTGCTGACTGATGCACAGTGACACCATCTGCAGCAAGATGATGCTGCAGCTCTTTGGAGGTGGTCTGTGGATTGTCCTTGACTGTTCTCACCATTCTTCTTCTCTGCCTTTCTGATATTTTTCTTGGCCTGCCACTTCTGGGCTTAACAAGAACTGTCCCTGTGGTCTTCCATTTCCTTACTATGTTCCTCACAGTGGAAACTGACAGGTTAAATCTCTGAGACAACGTTTTGTATCCTTCCCCTGAACAACTATGTTGAACAATCTTTGTTTTCAGATCATTTGAGAGCGGGCTGTCCATGTTCGGCGACCATCTAACTTAACTGAACTTGAATTGTTTTGTAGAAAGAAATGGTCCAAAATACCTTCATCCGGGATCCAGGAACTGATTAAAAGCTACAGGAAGCAACCAGAGGCTGTTATCTTTGCAAAAGGAGGATGTACTAAATATTAATGTCACTTTTCTGTTGAGGTGCCCATATTTTTGCACCGGTCAAATTTTGGTTTAATGCATATTGCGCATTTTCTGTTAGTACAATAAACCTCATTTCAATCCTGAAATATTACTGTGTCCATCAGTTATTAGATATATCAAACTGAAATGGCTGTTGCAAACACCAAAATATTTAGAACTAAAAATGATTAAGATTAATAGGGGTGCCCAAACTTTTTCATAGGACTGTATGTCCTCTGTAACCACGCATTCACACAACCGAGATTCAGCTGTGGTCTGTGCGTTGGATGGATATATCGGCCTGAACAGAAAGGGACTTTATTTTAGTTATCTCTGCTGCTAGGAGTTAGTACAAGACAGTACACCGCTGGGATCCAGGGACTTCTAGTATCATAAGTAACTATAATGCTAGGAGTCCAGCATACTGTTCAGGCCTGTAAATCCAGCACACAGACTGACCACGATTCACAGCTGAACCTCAATCATATGAATGTGGGGTAAGCCTGGCTAACAACTCTATATATGCATATATTAAATAATAGTAAATTTAGGAACCAACTATCTTAAAAGAAAAAAATGGCAGTAACGGTAAGCTTACTTTGGATGATGTGTATTTACCGTACCTTGTACCTTGTTGGCTTATATTCTCTTATAATACTTGTCAGTAATATACCCACTTGCCATATTGCTGCTGCTTTGGCTTGTTGTAGTTATATTCTTTGATCTGTTGTTGATGAATATTATAACTTTGCGTCATATTCTTGCATCCACAAGCTGTCCACACCTCATTGCTCTTCACTTTCAATAAAGAGGTGGGAAATTTTGAGACACTAATGTTGACTCATCATCCGTCAAAAACTTTTCACAAGGAGCTTTGTGCTGGGATTTAAGATTGAAGAGGAGGATTTAGAAGGCCAGAGGCATATCAGGAAAGCTATTGTGAATGGAGTATTTAGCAAGGAATGTGCCATACAGGACCTCTTCCTAAATCCTGAACATCTCAGAACAGCAGCTAATGATGGGCATAATTACAGTGACTTCAGCCGCTCAGCTCTACATCTGTCTCTTGTGGGATTTAGTCTCCCATAGACTCCCCCTCCACCTCTCAGTTATGTTTACTAACTTCAGTAACACTTGTGAACTACACTTGTCCTCTATAGTAGTGCAATTGTAAGAATTACTGTAGAATAAAATCTTGGTAATTGTGGGCTGACCCGGTGGTCCTAGTTGCGTCTGCTTTCTCCTCCTAATCCTGTCCCTTCCCTTACTGTCTCTGTAACTAATCTTTTTTTCTTCCTTTACATGGGAATCTACTATATTATCATTTTTGGTCATACAGTATTTATAGATGACACATGACTAGCGGTTTCACTGCCTCCAAATTCTTACACTTCTGTCAAATTTCTGGTATACTTTTCCATATTATTATTATTGGGTACTCAAGAGATGAAAAATACTTGAAATATCTTCTATTGATATACAAGTGGATGAGACCTTCTTACCCTCACATTATTATATGTGTCTTGTTATTAATATGATATTATTATACGGTAATACGTTTTCCTGGGTCCTTAACTAAACAAAAACACTTCAAATGTTGGTTAATTGATTTTTTTATGCATAACATGTGGCCTAATATATGTGTGATTTTAATCTGGTGTTAAACTAGGAGATACAGACATTGAACAAGCACTGTTCAAGGATAAACGTGTCAATAGGTTTTTGTTTGCATCAGCCTATTGATCGGGTTGATCTAAAGTGAATGCAAGATGGGAAATCAGTATTCCTCCATTCATCTTTATGGGCAGCACATCCACAATGTGCTGACAATAATTGTATCTTTTAGCCTGGGTTCACATAACACTTTTATGCTGAATAACTGAATGCATTTTATAATAGCAGTAATCGTGTTAGTCTGCATCTCGCCTGCATGATCCTGGCCAGTAAACCAGAGGTTTTCAGTGTGCTGGTTGTTAAAGACCCTGCTTGAGGTGTCATTTAAGTGACTGAGGCGCCATTTTACCAGTGACACATGGGGCCATTTTAGAGTGGATTGCTGGGCCCTGGAATGTGATATAAGCGCGGCAATTCATTGCCATATATTTTTCAGAGGTGTGCCTTCTTTTAGACTAGTTTTACTGTGGTGTATATTTCTCATCTAGGTGCATCTAATTGTTAAATGTTTTGCATGTGTTAGTTATTATAAGCTATGCGCGCTTTGCCCCTTTTTTGTACAGTCATCTTTATGCCATTATTGCCTGGCGAAGTGTTGATGCACTTAAGAAAGGGCTGTATATAGCCCGAAACGCGGCATCTGTTAGCGGTGTGCCTGTTTGTCTTCAATAAAATCCTTCACTCTACTTTGACCTGAGAGCGCCGTCATCTTTACTCCCTTCCTCCTCCATTCTGTTCCCGGGTGTTCTTTGGATAACCGGTCTAGGTAAAACGGGCTGCTTCCTCCACCTATCTACATGTGTTAAGCTCTATACGTGATTGTGGACGTTTATTCACAACCACAGCAGGTGAGAGGCCATCTGGTCAAAAATACGTATATTGTGTGCCATCTCGTATTGAGAATTACTACACTATAAGTCTTGCTCGGTGTCTCCTGTGTTCTCTTTGAATTTTCTGGTGTAAGTCAGAGTAGTTATGGCTCTTCTTTGGTGCATGCATGTTTTTTGCACCAGTAATGCATCACATTGTTGGTCCTACACCCTGCTCAGAGTTTTTTATGAAAGTGGGCAGAGACTAAGATGGACACTAGAGATGAGCGAACAGTAAAATATTCGATATTTGTTATTCGTTTCAATTAACCACTCAATATTCGACTATTCGATCAAATATCGAACCCCATTATAGTCCATGGGGAAAAATGCTAAGTTTCAGGGGAACCCACCATACGACTCAGGAGGGTCACCAAGTCCACTATGACACCTCAGGAAATGATGCTAACACCTCTGCTATGCAACTGGGACAGCAGAGGAAGCATGCCTGGGGGCATCTAACAAGCCCAAGTCACAGTTTTACCCCACCATCACAGCCTATCAGCTACACACTTTCCACACTCAAAAAAACTTCTATGAAAGTGGGAAAGTACCTGGAAACCTTCTTTCTTCCCCAAATGGATGGACAGAAACCCAGATTCAAGCTAAAGAAACATTAACAAGCATCCCTTTAAATCACGTTGCCCATGACAACCACAGATGGAATAGGCAATGGGAAATCCAACAGTACCCACCCTGAACTGACATTGTGGGTGTGTGGGTGTTGTGGTAAGACCTTCCAAAATTCACTTTTATGGCCCTTAATGTGAGCCCTTCAAAATTAAGTTACAGGCCCTTAAGCTGCGCTACCAGCAGAGATTGAGGCCCTTTAGGTGACTTCAGCCTCTTACTAGCAGAGTTTTAGGCCCTTAGAGTGAGTAGAGCCTTGCACCATCAGAGTTTTGGGCCCTTGGAGTGAGTAGAGCCTTTAAAAAACAGTGTTTTTGGCCCTTGCAGTGAGTAGAGCCTTGCATCGGCAGTGTTTTTGGCCCTTGGAGTGAGTTGAGCCTCAAACCAACAGAGTTTGGGGGAATCCGTGTGGATTGAGACTCTAACCAGCAGAGTTGGGGGGAATCAGGGTGGGTTGAGACTCTAACCAGCAGAGTTGGGGGGAATGAGGGTGGATTGAGACTCTAACCAGCAGAGTTGGGGGGAATCAGGGTGGATTGAGACTCTAACCAGCAGAGTTGGAGGGAATCAGTGTATTGAGCCTCTAACCAGCAGAGTTGGGGAGAATCAAGGTGGATTGAGCAGGGTGGACAGCGCAGGTTCCAGCCACAAATCAAACTTGGAGACCCAATAAGTATGGGGCGCAGAGGGATTGGAAAGGACAGAGCTGGTGTCGGCCAGGTACTCTCGCAACATGCGCCTATACTTGTCCCTCATGGTGACACTAGGCCCCTCAGTGGCGGTAGTTTGGCCACGGGGTGCCATTAATGTGTCCCAGGCCTTGGAGAGTGTGCCCCTGCTGGGTGTGGACTGGATGACAGTTGTTCGCCTGTTGGACGAACTCTCCTGTGTGCCGCCAACGAGAGTTGATGGAAACATCTCCATCATATTCTGCACTAGTTCCTTGTGGCAATCACTGATGCGACTGGCCCTCCCCTCTACCGGAATAAAATCACAAACATTATTTTTATACTGGGGGTCGAGGATTGCAAAAATCCAATAGTCATTGCTCTCCAGGATTTTGACAATGCATTTGTCAGTTGAAAAGCACTCCAACCTGTATTCAGCCATGTGTGCCAGAGTGTTACTTGGTATCACTTGGCTGCCCCCACCGGAATGGTCACTCTCCATTTCCTCCTCTGTTTCGCCCCAACCGCGCTGCAGCAATGGGACACAATGAACTTCCCCGCTAGCCTCCTGTGTGACAATGAGATCTGCCACTTTGTCATCCTCCTCCTCCTCCTCCCTCAATATATGCTGTGAAGCGGACAGGAGTGTGCCCTGACTATCTTGCTGGGATGGTTGTGCTCCTATGCCCGACTCCTCAGCGTCCAATGCGTTATCCCTGATGGAGATGAGGGATTCTCGCATCACACAAAGGAGCGGGATTGTGACACTTACGAGTGCGTCGTCACAGCTGACCCTCATGGTTGACTCCTCAAAGACACGCAAGATCTCGCATAAGTCTGCCATCCATGGCCATTCATGGTGCAAAAACTGCAGGAGCTGACTCTGAGGAACCCTTGGGTTTTGGAGATGGTACTCTATCAAGGGTCTCTGCTGCTTACACACTCTGTTCAACTGCTCAACATGTGCTACGTCGAGTTCCAGCGTGTGGGGACGTCGCACATCAGATGGTGGCGTTGCTGGAGGCTTCGGAGGCTAGCAGCGGCTACTGTAGACTTGCGAAAGTGGGTGCACAAGCGCCGCACTTTCACCAGTAGCTCCGGTACATTTGGGTACTTTTTAAAAAACGTTGCACCAGTAAATTGAACACGTGGGCCAGGCATGGAATGTGTTGGAGTTTGGCAAGCTCCAGAGCCGCTACCAGGTTGCGGACGTTATCACGCACGACCATGCCTGGGCCCAGGTGCAGCGGCTAAAACCATGTTGCCGTCTCATCGAGGAGGGCATGCCTCATCTCGGAGGCAGTGTGCTGTCTGTCCCCCAAGTTGATGAGCTTCAGCACGGCCTGCTGACGTCTCCCCACGCCAGTGCTGCAGCGTCTCTAGCAGGTAGCTGGGGTCAATGTAATGGCGGAGGAGGAGGGTGGTGGTTTAGAGCCCCTGCCAGGAATGTTGGGTGGGGAAATGAGGTATACTGCCCCAGATTGTGTCCCGGTCCCAGCCTCAACTACATTCACCCAGTGTGCCATCAGTGAAATGTAGCGACCATGCAATTGTCAACGTGTTGGTGGTCAAGTGGACTTTTGTGCAAATCGTGGAACTTAGGGCCCGCTTGATGTTGCGTGACACGTACTGGTGCAAGGCGGGGACGGCACAGCGGGAGAAGTAGTGACGACTAGGGACGGCATAGTGAGGTGCTGCACTTGCCATCAGGTCATGGAAGGCCTGAGTTTCCACAAGCCGGAACGGCAACATCTCCTGGGCCAGGAGTTTGGAGATGTGCACGTTTAAGGCTTGTGCATGGGGGTGGATAGCGCTGTATTTTTGCCTGCGCTCAAAAGTCTGGGAGATGGTGGGTTGCTGTGAAGAGGCGCATGATGGTACAGGAGAAGGAGCTGAGTCAGGAAAAGGGGAGGATGAGGGAGAAGTCTCCAAAGTGGTGGAGGCAGATGTGGAGGTTTCCTGGCTGCTGGTCTGGACTGCAGCACCAGCACTGACAACAGTGAGAGAGGCAGTGGCTGCAACGCTGGACGACAATTGTCCTGCGTTTGCTCTCTGCCACTGAGCCCAGTGCTTGCCTTCCAAATGACGGCGCATGCCAGTCGTTGTAAGGTTGCTCTTTTCAGAGCCCCTACTCAGTTTTGAGTTGCAGAGTGTGCAAACCGCAGTATATTTGTCCGCCGCACATGCATTAAAATAATTCCACACCACCGAAGACCGTGGCCTCGATGTGGGAGATTTTCTAGGCTGGCTACAAGAGGGAACATTTTGGGCCCTGGTGGCTGTGGCCTGGCTTCGGTGAAGCAGCTGTCCTCTGCCTCTAGACATGACTCTACCTCTAGCCACCCTCTTTGGTGCTGCACTTCCCTCCACATATACACTGCTCTCCCCGCTTGACATCCGCCCTGTCTAGGTTGGGTCAGTGTCCTCGTCGTCCACCACCTCTTCCAATTCCTCTGACGGCTCCTCCTCCTCTTGCACACCGCACATGGCAACAGGCTGCCCTGATGGTAACTGTGTCTCGTCATCGTCATCACTGAGGGCCGATTGCTGCTCAACAACAACAACAACAGGAGATAACGGATGCTCCAGTGTTTGTGCATCAGGACACAGCAACTCATCTGTAACCTCTGGTGATTCAGGACGTGGTGGGACAGAGAAAGGGACAGTGAATGGACCCGAAAACAGCTCCTGGGAGGTGGGAAAAGTGGGATTAGGTTGCTGGGAAGATTGGGCATGTTGTGAGGACGGAGCACCAGACTGTTGGGAGGAGGAGTTGAGGTAGAGGCTGACTGGCTGGTGGAGAATGCATGCTGAAAGCATTGTCCGCCAGCCATTGTAACACCTCTTCCTGATGCTCAGGCCTGGTTAGGGTTGTACCCTGCATCCTACTTAATGTGGCCATCAAGCCGGTTACTGTGGGGAAGCGCAATGTTTGCTGCTGTAGAGCAGTAGGCACAGTAGACGCTGTTGGTTGAGCGCAACCTTGCTCCACATCTGCATTTCCACGCCCCCGTCCTCGTCCCCGTCCCCTTGGGCTAGCCTTACACATTTTTTGATGTATACTAATGCCCTTTTTATGGTCTATACACCCCTGAGAAAATCTGTTTGTCACATATATACAAGAAGTAACTGCTGTGGATTCCTGCTATTTTGTGGGGACACCCCTGAGAAAGATAAGATGAGCACATCTGCACACAGCACCCCATGCCGTAGGATAAGATACGCGCGTCTGCTTACAGTTCCACACTCCAGAGGATTAGATACGCGCATCTGCACACAGTTGTACACGCCATAGGATTAGATACACGCGCCTGCACACAGTACCACATGCCGTAGGATTAGATACGCGCATCTGCACACAGTTCAACATACTGTAGGATTAGATTCGCGCCTCTTCACACAATACCACACAGGGAAGGATTAGATACGTGCGTCTGCACACAGTACCACATGCCAGAGAATTAGATACACGTCTCAGCACACAGTACCACTTGGGGAGGATTAGATACGCGCAACTGCACACAGTACCACATGCCAAAGGATTAGCTACGCGCATCTGCACACAGTTCTACACACCAGAGGATTAGATACATGCGTCTTCACATGATTCCACACACTGGAGGATTAGATACACTGCACACAATACCACAAGGGGGAAGATTAGATATGTGCCTCTGCACACAGCACCACATGTCAGAGGATTAGATATGTGCCTCTCCACACAATACCACATGCCGGAGGATTAGATACACGCCACTGCACACAATACCGCATAGGTGAGGATTACATATCTGCATCTGCACACAGTACCACATGGGGCAGGATTAGATACATGCCTCTGCACACAATACTACACACTAGAGAATTACATACGCATCTCAGCACACAGTACCACATGCCAGAGGATTAGATATGCGCATCTGCACACAGTTTCACTTTCCGGAGGATTAGATACGCGCCTCTTCACACAATACCACACGGGAGACGAATAGATACGCGCATCTGCACACAGTACCACACGCCGGAGGATTAGATATGTGCATCTGCACACAGTACCACACCAACAAGGATTAGATACTTGCGTCTAAACACAGTACTACACAGGGAAGGATTAGATACAGCTTTACTCCAGGTATCCATAACAACTGATCACAGGTTTTTCACTGATATCCAAAATGAGATACACATAATCACATGACACTTATGGAGATACACACAAACAACATACAAAATACACCAGTGCAAAATTGGACAATTCTTATGGGGCCACTACACAAACATAAAATGTAATATACCCGTGCGAAGCCGGGTCCTCCTGCTAGTACATATAAATATATATGCACTCATACATATATACACACACACGTATGTATAAACAATGAATGTATTGAGCTTACATAGGGTTGTGTTAGATTTGGATAAAGTTTTTCTGTAATAATTACTAAATGTGTAAAAAGATTCTTATACAATGTTTTTAATGTACTTTTCTGCATTGTGTGTGACCAAAATTCTAAAAAATATCTTTAACAAACATACCTGGTACCAAATGTTCCAGATCCCATCAGATATTTTCCCTTTTTCACTTGCTCACTAGTTCTTATATTGCATGTGAACACCTCTATAATAGACACACATCTGATTAAATACATTCTTCATACTTTATGCTGTCTTGTTCTACCAATAGTTAACTTCCTCTACTGCCTAAGATGTAATGGATCATGTCACAAGCTCTTGTCTCCCTCAATTACCTGCTGCTCTGGCTGTGTATGGCGTGCAGAGTTACCTAGAGGTGTTAACAATTTAATCCTTATTACCTGGCCTTTGTCACTTGCCAGAGGGGAGAAGTGATCTGGAACCAGTGGTATCACATCACTCCCAATATTGTGTTTCCAGCTCGAATGCTTTCAATATGTTTTATTTATAATTATGAACCATTCAGATGTGTCCAGAAACCTCCTGACATCACTATGAAATGCAGAGGATTTCTATGTCAGCCATGGTCTTCCACACAGATTTCTAGCACTGAATAAATTCTGTATCTGTGTATTTGCATTACTAGTATTAGGATTCATTACATACAGACACACAAACGGAATTTTCAGTAAAACTTATTTCCTGAAGAAATTGTAGTATCTTACCCCCAAAAAAACGTGTCATATATATACAGCAGGGAAAAATGCTGCAAGGATTGCATTTTTTCCGCAGAGTTTTCGTCTTCAGACTTTCAGTCTCTAATAAACCTATACAGAAAACGCTGGCATTTTCGTAGGTATAATTGACATTCTGCAATTTACAAACACGCAACAGTTTTTTTAAATCGCAGCACTTCCGCTGCAGATTTTTTTCTGCAATGTATGTATGAGATTATCCAGAGTCCCATCCACTTTGCAGTTACTATAATACGCAGTGTTTTTTTGGAACAGTGTTTCCAGCATGGCTAAAATGCTTCATATTTTCAACGAGGGGCCCCAGCCACAAAGTAGGAATGCTTTAAAAAAAAAAATGGAAATTTTAATGGTTTATTTTTGTCAATTATCAAAATTAAGAAATCTAAATCACGTCAATATTTGGTTTGGCCTTCCATCTATTCTTCTAGGTACACTTACACACAGCTTTTGAAGGCATTCAGCAGTGAGGTGGTTTAGAGCAACTCTTCTGTTAAAATATTACACCGTAGTTCTATCTCAAGTGGTTGGCATAACATTATTTGTAGGGTCCTATTTAGCTAGTTAATGCCTGCAGTGAACCCCATACTGACTATGTAGAGGGTTTCCAGTAATAAAATGTCTCCACCCTCTTCTCTTTCCCTGCTATCAACTGAAAAAAATGCCAACTATTAGTTTGTTGATCTTGTCTGTGATTAAGGTGCATTATGGACTCGGAGTGTGTTCTTAGCGTATTGTTCAAAAGCCTTGAAATCTTGTAAATCTCCTAGAATGAGGTTGCTTTCACTCCTTCTGGTTTCAATTTGAGGCGGCCATGGGTGTATACCTTTGATATACAGATTTCCAAGTTACTCTATATTGTCTTGACCTTCTGCATTCATTAACTCATTCGCTTGTATTTATAATAGTTCTTTCTTATATAGCATGTTTTATTGCCATTTTATATTTACAAGCATTTATATAGAATAGACATGTAAATATACATAGTAAAATATCCTATATTAACATAAAGAAAGAAGCTTTAAAAGGTGTCTGAGTTTTCATCAGAAGTTGAAACATGTGCCGGGTCTCGTTCTTTGGTTGTATAATCCTTCATACAGTGTCTCTCTTCAGTTTTTCTGCTGCTAGTAGTCCCATTATGGATGCATATTTTGCATCTGTCTGAAGTAGTGGGCTTGTATAATACAAAGCAGTCTGCCCCCCATCCATTATTACTACTACTGGTTTCTGCACATGTGATTCTACCAGAAGTAACTGTAAAATAGCAAACAAATAGCTGAGAAAAGCCCTAGTGACCATAATATAGGAGATGCAGGGACACTGGACTCCATATCGAAGTTATGATGCAGCTAAAAGATCCCTGACACAGAAAAAGAGAGAAATATGAGCAAAATCAGGAAAGCCACTTGCTGTCTATGACATCCCATCAGCAATAACACAAACAGCCTGACCAGTTTTTACAAGAAGTTTAAAAATATTACTGAACAGGTGGAAATCTGTAAGAAGATAATGTAAAAGGTTGAGATAAACATGGCTAGTTGTAAGTAGAAATGAAATTGGGCTCAAATTATGTCATTTTTTTAATGGAAATAATTTTAAGAATTCCCTCAATATCTTCTGATCCTAGACCAGGTGTCCTCTCTCAGTATGCATATTCTTGCCCATCCAACCTTTCTGTATACAACATAGAGTATAGTCAGCTGTTTACAATCTCAGACATATGCTATCTCCAGCCTTAGTTTTTCCAACCTGGAGATCCAGTGGGGATCATCGGTAATTATAGCATAAAAAAACTACCGCAGTACAGTTTTGATGATAGTCTCTAATCGCATCATGGGAACGTAGCTTTACCTTCTCTGCTTAGCACCTTTCCTAACAGTAGTACTGTGCTGCCATACTGTACTTTGACGTTAAGGTCAGGAGTGTACTTCACAGTTTGCAAGATGGGGCGTTTTTTCTTAATGTTCCACAACATCTGCAAGGAGTTTGTATTTTCTTCCCATGTTTGCGTGGATTTCCTACCATACTCCAAAGACATACTGATAGGGAAAAATGTACATTGCAAATCCTATATGGGGCTCACAATCTACATTAAAAAAAAAGCAATAGACCATAACATTTGTTTCTCAATAGTTGTCTGAAACTGGACAACCTCTATAAGTAGGTGTTGCCTGGAATATGCTTAACTTTATCTGAGACCCGCTTTACAAAACCATACATTGTTCTTTAGACTTGTTCCTATATTTTTTTTTCCAAAAGCTTACAATCGTTGTACAGCATAGTACTGTCCATATCTTATTTCCCTCAGTGATAATGTGTATAAAGTTGTATTTCTTTGCTGTTATTCATGATTGAAGTGAATATGGGAAGCCTAGTCAGTATAGTGTCCTATCCACTGTCCATGGATGCTACCAATATTACTATAGCCTGAGACTGAAGCAGAGAGCACTTGGCATCATTTATAGCTAAAAATCTTTATCCATCTCTACATGTAACCACTAAAGAAGATTGGCGCTTGAACTGAAACCAGGGAACATATTCATCTTCAGTTATGATAGTAACCCAGTTATTGCAGGCACCTTCAGTAGTTCCCACATATTACTATGATGTGTTCAATAAGTATAGATACCAGCCATTTTATGACCTGTGTGCTGTCCGACTAATGTGTAACTTTCTATATTGAGGCTATAATAGTCATTCCTGATATCAGTGTTTTTTTTAATTACAGCATTCATCTGTTTGACCCCCCTTTGCTTATTATAACATTTATTACGCTCTCTAGTCCATTTTTATTTTTTTTATTTATTTCTTAAAGTCTACTCTGTCTATAGTGATTTTCAATGGCCATCACATTACCTTTATACCAAGGAAGTACTTTGTGACAAAACTTATCATCTTGGCTGAAGATAGATGGTAGGGAGGTTTGCTCATGTGTTTTGATTAGCGTTTAGACATCCTGTATAAAGAGATGTTCACATTACCGATGACTTTTTTCCTACCATAAAAGTAAAAAAACATGATGAAAAAGGCTTCTGTTATTGTCCATTGCTCTCATCCTATGACAGATGAGTGTAGTGGACATTAATATGGGTAGTCTCACCCCTACCCTAACTATAATTATATCAGCAATGTGCACTGCAGTCACATTGTCAAGCACCATTGACCTAGTGGCATTGCCATTGTTAACAAGTCTAAAGTTAGCCCAGGTTCATTCTTGTCGGGGACTTTACAGAATGTACCACCTGTTATAGACTTTTTGCTTAGTAAGAGTTCATTTTTAATATAACTAGTAGCTTTATTTTCAGTATTACTTGTGCTTTGGTTTGTATTGATTTTTTATTAGCATTCAGCCATCTTTACTGTCCCTATTAACATTATAGAATTCCGATTAACAGAACAAGTTATCGGGAACCTGGTAGATAGTCTTTTGCATCACATAGGAACATGGATTGCATTATATTTGTATGATGACATGTATGTTCTAAAAATACACTTCTTAGGTCTTATTTTCAGTTTTTGGACTTGTTTTTAAAGTGAATAGTTGTTATTATTGTCGCTTCTCTTCTTAGTGGTGGTTATGGTGGTGCATTAAATATAGCCATCTATAATTACCTACTGTATGAGCAGCTGACGCTGAGTTCACACCAGCGCCTGAACTCCGTTTTCAGGTTTCCGTCTTCTGCATGCAGAAGACAGAAACCTGTCATGCTGAGTCCGGCCGTGAGCGCCGGTGAGCGTTTTATGCGCTCCGCGGCGAAACCATTTTTTTTAAACCAGACACAGAGTACTGCATGTCCGACTCTGTGTCCAGTTAAAAGAAACGGTTTTGCCGCGGAGTGCATAAAACGCTCACCGGCGCACATGGCCGGAGACTTTTCAAGCCCGTTCAAATGAGTGGGATTGAAACATGCCGGCAGGTTTCCGTCTCCTGCCCCTGTTTTGTGCAGGAAACAGAAACCTGCAGAACGGAGTACGGGCGCAGATGTGAACGAGCCCTAAGGCCACTAGTCAAGGTTGTGTAACTTACCACTGCTGCCACCCCTATGACTAGGTTGTGCTGGCAGAGGTGGAAAGTCCTTCCAGTCAGCAGCTCTTCTCATAAAGTCTTATGTTTATGTAATGACAGTCACCTCTATTACAAAAGTGTCTGACCTCTGCATAAGCAATGCCGCCGCTGCTACCTCTTGTGTCACCCCCTCTACCTCATAGATTGTAAGCTCTTGCGAACAGGGCCCTCAGTCCCATTGTGTGAAACGACTAATGTATCTTTCTGTCTGTATTTGAACCCTACAAATTGTACAGTGCTGCGGAATATGTTGGCGCTATATAAATAAAAATTATTATTATTATTATTATTATTATTATTATTCTACAAATAGTAGTGTACTTTTATAGATAACTATACCGAAAATCCTACTGTTGGATGTCAGTAGTACTTTACACTGCTAATTCACATGACTGATGTTACTAGGAAACTATTCTTGGTGATATTTGTTTATCAGCAATTTTATTTGTATTAAAATAATTCCATAGGCATGGTACATAATGGTGCCACCCTACAAACTTAGGCACGCCAGATCAGATTTGTTATCTAATGGAATAGTATGCTTTACTCACATTAGCATAGCTTGAATCAGAGAATCTATTTGCATGATCATATGAATATTCCAGACTTTCACATGTTTTTGTGTTTTTCTTTAAATTACAAAAGTTTTATAAAGAATTAAGGAAATGACAAGACAATAATGATTTATACTATGTGCATATTGGATTCTGTTGAACTTTAGAGACTGCAGAACCACATAGAGTTAAATTTTCTTAGTAGTTGGGATGGTTTTGCCTCTTTTATTTATCTGTAATATGATTGGAGTGCTTAAAGTAAGCTTCAGTTTCTTCAACGCTTGGTACACGTGTTTTTATGATAGCCACATTGTTGCTTTCTTTTTTGAACTGAAATATGGTAGGGCCATTTGGAAAACACGGGGTTAAGAGATCCATTTTGCTTAGAAGCTGATCTGGCGCCAATGATAAAACGTGGGTGTCCTACCTAACAGCCCCAGTGCCTACACCTAAAAGTCTGCCCCTCCCTCCATCAAGGTTAATGGGAGATGTTGATGAAAAGGTTTTCACAAAGCCTGACTAAGTGGCTATGAAATGTTAGGGATTGTGAATGTACTGTTCACTAATGCTGGGTATAGAAAACCCCTTGACATTTACTAGTTTAACCCCTTCGCTCCAGACGCTCTGGAGGGGTTTCTGAGGCCAAACAAAAGAAGTACTTCCATGTCACTTGTCATGGCTCTGAAGAAAAGGACCTTTACGAGAAGTTTTCATATAGACAAACTTCTGTCTTATCTGATCCTCCCCTCGCTCTTATGGCTTTATGACACACACATTCATTCCTTTGCACTTTCCATTGTATAGTTTAACAGAACTTTATTGGAACCTGGTTTGTGTAAGCTTCCAATTTTGTGTGTGAATGAAAATTTATATATTATTTTATAGAACTGTAAGATCTTCAAAGATGGTCATCAGGAGGTGGGGAGATCTTCTATAGCCCAATATGTTGACCACACATGAAAAAGAATATTTCAATATTGTTCTATTTGTTCAAGTACACTCAATCTTTTACTGTTTTTTCTGTAAAGGACTAAGGCTGTGTTTACATGGTGCTTCTTCACATAAGAACTGCATGCAGTTTATAATTTCAGTAATGAGTAGCACATGTTACTCTGCATTTCATCTCTATACTAACGGCCATTAAGCTGAAAGCCTCTGGTGTACTGGCACAGCAGATATGTGCTGCTCATAACTAGAATTGAAAACTCTATGTGCTTCTTAAGAGAATGTGTCACTGAAAATGGCATAACTGTTTAAGTTTTTTGATGATTTTATTTCTAATTTTCTATGTAACTATCTGTATTTTTTTTTAAAAAAAAGTCCACTTTCAGTTTGTCCATTAATACCTAATAGCAGCCTTGCATTTGTTAATTTTATAGGGTTTTTCAGTAACCTCATTTATATCACAAACATAACAGACAATATCACAATAGAAGTTCACACCTACAGATAACAGCCACAGTGACCCATCATTCCATCCACTACTAACAATAGATGATATTACAGTCTCTATCCTTCCTCTCCCTGCACAGCAGAAAACTCTCCATAGACCTCAATATGTTGGCTCCAGACTATTGCTGCCTATGGCCATAACTATGCTGTTAACACAGCAGAGGAGAAGCTCGGTCAACATGGCAGCCCCCGTGAACATGTAGAAAAAATAGAATTAAAAATCTACAATCAGAAAATAAAAACATTTGAAAAACTAATATATATATATATATATATATATATATATATATATATATTGTACCATATGCAATATGGCAATACATTCCTTATAAGAAAAAAGAGAGTCTGCTCTCCTGCATGTCTACTTTTTCATCAAAAGCTGGTAGGAATCTTATTTAAAACTAAAATAAAAACTACCATTTTAATAAGGACTGTGTTACTTTTTTGTACTACCATCCATTCTCACTTTCGTTGAATAAAGACTTACAGGAAAGTGGAGAACAGACATTATGTTGCGGAAAGAAGTAGGAAAGACAAAGTGAATATTTTGTAAGTTCTACGCTATGTTCACACTTTTTTTTGTGACAAATCTAGATTAGAATATAAATCCACATTTGTTTGTTTTTCCCCATGATATGCTACTTATGGATTTTACTTGTATTTGTATCTGTATTACTGTCAATTGAAGGTGAATAACAAACGTACCAATGTGAAATGTGTGGACAGTTATCAATCCCTTGACAATAACGGAAGGAAATGTAAGTGTAAAAAAACAGGTTTTTAGTAAATTGCTCTTTTGTGCCAAATAGGGTGTTTTTTTCCCTGGCATTTGAGGTGATAATGTCATAAATTGATTTTTTTTTTTTATTTTGAAGAAGCAGGCGTATAGGTCTATATATGCAATAAGAGACCAGTAATAGCAAATGATAAAACTCAGTTATGCTGTATAAAAATATAATGCTATTGCTGTCAATTCACAGTAAACACAACGTCTGTGCAATAGTTATAAGCCTACTCTGTTATTTTAGGTTGCTGCTTTCTCTACTTCATGTTAAATGAAAGGGTTAACCGATTTTTATTGTTTTCTATTGGCATAAGAATAAAATGTAAAATGACAATATTTTTAATAATGATTCTAGCCATGTTGCCTAACATTACAACACAGGACTATTTGTGTTCATCACAGCATGGTTTAGTATGTCCATCAATATCTGGCACTGATACAAGACTTGTCGATCTTTGCAGCTTTAGTTTCACAGCAATGATCGATTTGTCAGAGCGTGAGTAGATTTCAGAAGCCCAAGAAAATAGGGTAATCCATTAACACGTCATGGAGTGAGGCGTACAGCCAGAATACCCCACACCAGATATCAGGAGATCTATTTAGATCTGTTAGGATTCCATATACACTTCTACTTTACATTCTATATAGTAAAGCTGTTTACTCTCCATATGTAACAATCAAAATTGTAAGTATTGATGATTATGGTTTTTTGTTACTTTAATTCCAACCCATCTCCTAAAAATATAATTGTGACTAACAGGATGTCTTTAGACTACACCTTATGTGTGTGTATGAGGGCTTGCTGAGAGCACAGGAAGGGTATAGTCTTATCAAGATCCCACAATCTATTGTATCTGTGATAGTTACACTTGTGCATTGCTCTCCTGGGTGCAATAGAAAACCCGCAGCTAAACTTTTATAAATCTCTGTGTATCCCTGTCTCATAGTCTGTGCTTACAGTCCACACTATGTTCATTATGCAGGAAATGCTCCAGAAAATATTGCTGTTGTAAATGCTAAATTATTATTGCTGTTGTAAATGCAAAATTAGTATTGTTTTTATTATTATTGTTAAGAACAAATGTCTAGTTTTGTGTATTTTGTTATCTATTATATATGTGTGTCAAATATATATGTACTCGCTCTCTCTCTGTATATATATAATGCATCAATGTGATGTCATATCACGGATGACAACAAATATTTCTCCAATGACTTTTCATTGTTCTTTGTTGTCTTCTGTGATAAGATGTCACGCTGCAGAAGTTTACCCAATTGCAGTTTGGGTTAACTCTGCTACATTTGTACATTGATATTCTCTCTGTGCTTTACTATACTGTATTTTCTTCACTGTTTCTTCAAATGTTTTATCAGTTTACACATGGGAATTCAGATAAACATACCAAATGACATTAATGAAAATGCATGGGTAGGTGGACTTGGGTAGGGGGCACCACAATATTGTCACAAGATTCTGGTATAAATTAACCCAGTCAGGAGGAGGCTTAAAGGGGTATTCCCATGTACATAGTTATTTTTAAATTTGTAGATAATTAAAAGTTAAACATTTTTGCAGATATAAGTAATTCAACATTTTGCAGAGTTTTAAAGATTTTCTCTAAGTATCTTGTGGTCACAGTCTGTTGTCTTGATCGGTTGCCAGTGGATACGACCATGAATGCAGGAACTTTCTAAGGTCAGAAAATCTGCTATGATTTCCTTATTGTGGCCGGGATATCTTCTCATACATGTAGTGTCCCTGCCTGATAACCCAGCTACAATATGGAAATCGTAGTTGGGTTCCTGACAAGTCCCAGACCAGAGAAAGTTTCTCCATTTGTGGTCGTATCCATTGGCAACTGATCAAGATAGCAGACTGTCACCACTAAGAAGGTTAGAGGAAATCTTTAAAACTTTGCAGAATTTTTAATTACTTATATTTGCAAAAATTAACTTTTAAGTATCTGCAAATATAGATATCATTATGTACATGGGAATACCCCTTTAAGGATGAGAAAATTAGCTAACAGATCTATCCGAATGTGCCAGATCTGTGCCTAGCATGCACGTCTGTGATAAATGTGCCCATCTTTTGCCTGTCTCCTCCACACTTTTGCTGTTTTTGTGTTATTTCACTCATTATCATTTAATCTGCTGGTGCGTGTGGCTAGAACATGCGGTGTATGAGTATGAAATGTTGTGGTATGGGAAAAAGCATTATTCACATGCTGTGTAGTCCATATTACTAGGGAAATGTGCTGGGAATAAGTCAGCCTGTGTGTACAATATGTTAATGATTTGTTCATTATGAGAAGCTCAGCTGAAATGCGCTGTTTAGTTGTAATTGTGATCATGTCACCCATTCTTCCATAGGATGCAGTCAATGCATTCTTACTATATAGCTGATTACATAGAGGAGCTGAAGCAGAAAGGTAAATCAGGAGGAAGGGGTTTCTGTTAGAAGATCAGATACTGAATTTATACAATTATGTTGTTTTCAGAAATGTATTCCAGATGCTGAAAACTTGTAACTCTGTTGAGTAGGGTATGAAGAGTTTTATCAGTGGATATGCTGACTTGTTTTGTCAATTCTTTCAGGTCATTGTCCAGTCTGGCCGTCACCCCACTGTCCTTCAGAAACTCTGCCAGCTCCCCTTTCAGTATTTTAGTGACTCCCGGCTGGTTCGACTCCTATTTCCCACACTGATCTCCGCCTGCTACAACAACCCACAGAACAAACTGATTCTGGAACAGGAGTTAAGCTGTCAGCTGCTCGCCACGTTTATTCAGGTATGGAACTAGGACCTGGGTGGTTGGGAAAGAGCTCTTGAAGTACTGGTATGTCTTATGGGGGGATGTTTGAGAAAGGGACTTTGTGACAATGGAGGATTTAGGAGCTGCAGAATAAACTGAAACTATTGCAGAAGTCATGTGACGGTGAGTATACTGAATAAAGAAATATTAATGACACGTCATGTCTTTATACCTGTATAATAGCAGAGATGTGGACCTGCTTGTGTAATACGGCTGAAGTATTAATAGGATATGTATATTGTAATTATTCAATTAAGATTTCTTATTTTATAAACACAGCTTTGGACCAAGTGACAGGTAAAAATAGAATCTCCCTTTTTTATGAAAATAGATAAATTGATGATGATGACAGCCTCAGTGAGATTTATCATAAAATGACCTTAGCTAAGCCTGTCTTCGATATTCACATACACAGCATAGAATTAAATCCATATTTTTTGCTTAGATGCAAATATTATGGAACTTAACTAATGGTTATTGCTGACAATATGGAGATTTTTTTATTGTTTTGTTTGTTGTTCAATAATTTGTATCTTAATTGAAATAGTGAATGAGCTCGCAGAACGCTCAACACTGAAATGTAAGCATTGTATATGAACCAGTCACATACAGGTCTCAATGTGGTGTCTGAATATATTTTTCAGCATTTGTAAATAGCCAAAATAGTGTAGAAAAATTTAATTTTTACAGTGGAATTTACCAAAGACGATTCTTCAGTTAAAAATCTTTGCTGGTCTGCAAGTGTTTTATAGATATTATATTTTTCTTATTAAGAGTGTAGTGCAGATTGGTATATTTTTAATACCTTTAATTCTATTTTGTATTATGTTAATTTATTGGAGAAAATATTTTTTTAGATTTTTTTTTTTTATATATAAAGTACTTTTACAAATCTATCTTTATGTCATTGTCCACTGTTTGATTCTTGTAACTTTTCATATTGCTTATATTGTCACCTTGGGAAAGCTGCCATGTAGAAAATAACATTGTTACTGTCTTGGCACTGCCGAAGCACTTATTTTATTATGACAAGTTGTGTATCTTCGGTGGAACTTTAAACCAGAACCATCTCTTTCCTTTCTCTAGAAAATGATCTTGCCTGCTTGTATTTAACATATTATTAACTCTTTGTAGCATAACTAACCCATTTTTGTAATCTCCTCTCCGTGCTATATCTATCAAACCACAAAAGGTGATCAAAGGCTAAATATAATTAAATTTTTGACAGAGCATTAAGTCTGTAAAACATATGTGTTCTTTATCACTAGAAACACCCTGATATACGAGAAGAAAATGGCAGTGAATTCTAGGAACGTGAATTTGGAGTATGCTATATCAGATAGCAGCTGCTTTAGATATGGGAGAATTAACTTTTTTTTTTTTTTGCTATGTAATTATTATTGAAACTATTTAACCAGTGATTGTCCTTAATTTTATCATATCAAAGTTATTTTGTAATTGACTATTTTGTAGCCATACTTATCATTCATTTTGGGTATGTGATATACTACGGAAAATGCAGTAACATGTTTGACTCGATCATCATGACTTTCATCTTGCATTTTATTATGAGAAATGAAAAATAGACATCTGGACAATGTTAATTTCTTTAAGCTTATTGCACTGTACCTCCTATAAGGTCTCTGTAAGAGTCTAATTTTCAATGGATGACTTAAATGTTTCTATGTTGAAATACACATATAAATGACTGAAGGACTGGAATGTAAAGCACACTTGCATGTCCCTGCACAGATTGGTAGTGGATGAGTTAAGTGCAGACGGGAGCTGTGAGCTGTGTAATTCTCTGCTCTGCTCAGTTACTTTCTGGCCTCTAATCTTATAACCTATAAACACTGTGTCAAATTTGCTTATTTTTCATTGTACAGAGGAAGCGAGAGCTTGGATGCTTTCATCTGCCTAGTTCTCCATGTTTGCTGCTGCTGCTGCTAGGAAGTTGATGACTCCGTCTCTCTTCTGGCATATTAATATAGCTACATCTTTTTAAAAAGTTGCTCAAGCAAACTTTTCTAACAGTTTTGGAGTAGAGTGTAAGAGCTGTGACTTCTTCAAGAGCCACATGTTCGTTGTTTGGTCACTGTATTAACGTTGTGTAGTAATGATGGTGGTTGCATAAGGTTGTATTATCCAAGATTGTAATACAGAACTTGGATTTTGGATATAGGTTAGCAAAAATGGAAAAATGTCCATTAATGGAGGTAAGCTTAGAGTGCCATGCGGGGGTTGCTGTTTGGTTAGGGGATTTAGTCAATCTTGATTTCAAAAGTATAAACAAAAAGATTATGAGAAAGAAGCCTTTCAGCTCTTCTATGAACCAATGATGCCCAGTTCACTGTAAATTGAGAATTGTACCAGCGTGTAAGGATTGTAGCTGTTTGCCGCTCTACTAACCACTACATTGTCCTATTGTCTTAGGACTGTTTGCAAGGATCAAGTCATCCCGACAGTAAGACGTCTTTGCACAAAGGTAATGTAACCAAGGCTGGGAGATTGCAGCCATTCAGACATACAACTGTCTATCCTCCTGACCTTCAGACCAAGGAAATGGCTTGTTTTCAGAAGAAGTCATTGACAGCCCAAGCAGCATAATGAACATGGTGCTAATTCATTGTACATAATGACACTGAACAACTTCACAACAAAAGCCCTTTGAGAGCAAGCTTGTTCTTTTATTAGCAACAAAAGCAAGTTTACTCAAAGGCTATGTCTGCTATTGGAAATGGTTACTTACTAAACAAACCAGTATTATGGGAGCAGGTTAAATTACCTCCACATTACACACTGCCTGCAGGACACCGTACTACATAGAGACTGTGAACCTGACAATTAAAAGTGCTTGTTACACCCTCTGCGGGTGGTCCTATAGCCTTACCAGCGGTGCCCTTGTGAACTCTGGAGAAATGTGACAAACCTATGCAGTCACTTAAAAGAAACATGAAGGAAAAAAATAAAAGTGTGTAAATCAGTACAAAAAAAAGACTTAGACAGCTCTCAAACAGTGCTTCAGGCAAAATCTTGTCCAATGCAGATGTTAAATCCACTTCCAATAGAACCCAAAATTTTATTTTTCATACATTAAAAGACTTTGTACATCTAATAGAACTCATTCTCGGTTCCCACTCATATTAGAAGTAATAGACTGTACAAAAATACACCTAGCCTAAAGCCAATCTAGTGGCAAGACCACCTTTGTGTAGAAATATTACCTAGCTTAAATGTTAAGTATTTTGTCATCTATATATAACATCAATGTTATCTGGGTTTTCATAGATTTTCATATTAATGACCTATCCTCAGGAAGAGACTTTTGGGGATCCAGCTCTTGACACACCTACTGATCAGTGGATTGAAGGGGCTGCAGTGCTCATAGCTTCTTCATTGCATACCAGGCATGGGGGCACATTGTATAGTGTCTGTGCCAGATGCTACAGTTAAATCCCATTCTCTTGAATAGGACTGAATTGCAAAAGAAGCACGTGAACGGTGGACATGATGTCACATTCACTGAAAAAGAAACCACAGCTCACCCCAATGCTTAGCCCCTTTGAGCAATTGATCAGTGGGGGTACCTGTAGTCAGATCCCCACCGATCTTACATTGGCACAACATAAGATCATCATGCTCTTAGTACACAATACTTCCATGATTGATGCTCCTGAATGGTAGACTAACATTATACTGGATTCTAAAAGCAGTTAGTTGTCCAAGTATTATTGGTAATAGTAAAATTGGTAACAAAGCTACTTTTTGCAGCATGCACCTAATATTTACTGGGTAGCTGACCATACCCTTCTCCCTTTAAATGTCCACTTAATAAACTTCAGCTGACTATAGCGTTATATTATAGCACACCACAGAACATCCTATGCAAGGGCAATGACACTGGCTGTGAACTACAGTAGAGGAGCCTGTCTTCAATCCTATATAAACTCTGGGTGACCTCGGACATGGCCTCTTTATATCTCCATGGTCCCCTCACTAGGACCCTTCAGTGGATGGCATAGAAAAACAAACAAACCAATAGATGACTACCAGTCTGGAGCAGAATTTGTCTCCAGAGATGAATCTCTCCCAGTTTCTGATGTGTTTAGCAGGAGGTTGTATAAACATTGAAGAATAATCGGTCACCCCCACCTTACAGATATGTTGGTCGCACACTATCTGATGACTGTATCCATGCATTTATTGTCATATGTATAATAAGGCTTCTTCTCCTCTTTTGTCCCTTCAGATTACAGGCAGCAATATTTGGAATTCTCTTGCCGCTTTCCACGCCATTGCTGGGAGCCCTCACAACAATTTTTCTTGAAAAAGGACTAAGTTTATAATAGCCGTTTCTTTTAAGCATTTTAATATGGAAGAAGTGCTTATGGATAGTGGACGCTGAAAATGTACACAGAATTGTAATACTATGTAATTATATGCTGCGTGTAAAAATGCCTCCATAAGTTTAATGTGCACTATTTATATGTCCAGTGTGTAGATACTGTGTGATGTGAGAGTTTGCTGCATGCTAGGCTTGTCTTGGCCAATCCAGTTTTAATTTACTGCTCGCCACCAAAGGATTCTCATCTCGCGCGGATTCCTAGTGGGTTGTGGATCATTTGGCAGTGATCAGTAACTGTATTAAAATTAAGATGTATGTTATATATATATAAATATATATATCTTGCAATAAAATAACTTATTTTCCTCAGTGTGTGTCACTTCAGCTTCCAAATTAGATATAAAAAAATACATCTATATATAAAGAATAACACAAGTTTATCAGAAGAAGGATTGGACATGTTGAATTTGAGTGCCCAATCCTGTTGTTCTCAGGGAAGGTAAAAAGCCACCATGCACTTCCTTGTTGTTACATGCTTGCTCAGTTAGATGATGTCTGTCAGGTAATAGTACTCATTCTGCCAAAAGTAAAATTGGTCTGATATTGAGACCATATCTGGACCTCATCCGAGCTTTACTTTCTTGTCATGGAGATATGTCTCTCTTAAAATATTTAGGAGTGGTACATCTTTTATTCAGTTATTGCTGTTGTGTGTCTATAGCGCCAACATATTCCGCAACGCTTTACAGTGCTTTATCATTTATTCTCTGTTCCTAGTAGGACTCACAATCTAACTTTCATGTCTGTATATCTATGGAGTGTAGGAGGAAACCAGTGTATCTGGAGGAAATGAACATACAACCTTTATGCAGATGCTACCCTTGGTCAGATCTTCAAGAAGCATCACTACAGTAAATATAAACATATTATCAAATGTAGTGTGACAAGATTTCCTAGAAGACGTATGGTAATGCTTATAAATTAGATGTATAGTCATAAGGATTTCTATAGAATCTGTTCATCTACATTGCATCCCATGAGACGTAGCTGCAAATACACAAAAAGACAGATATTGGAATCAAATGTACAATGACTCTATATATTAGAACTTTCTCTGGAAAGGAGATAAGTGCAATGGCACAATGTGTTTTACATAGCAAAGGGAAAAATCCTTGTATGAACCAGCCATTAATCTTTGTGAAAATAGCAATATAAATGAAAATACGTTGCAAAAAGCTAAAGCAGCCCATACACATGAGATGGGCAGAGAGTTCAGGTGACAAGCATCTAATGTGTCTGAGGACTCCCCATCTCTCTCCAGATGTCAGGGAAAGTAGGGATCATGTAGTTGGATCCTTTTGTTCATAGAACATACTAGTGCATCTCAATAAATTACAATATCATCAAAAAGATGGTTTTTTAAGTAATTTAATTGAAAAAGTGAACCCCATATATTATATTGAGCCATTACAGAGAGAAATTTATCAAGTGTTTATTTCTGTTAATGTTGATGATTATGACTTATAGCCAAGAAAAACCCAAAAGTCATTATCTCAGAAAATTTGAATCCTACTAATATAAATGTGAAAGTTTGTGTGTTTAGATGTTTATTCCTCAATCACGCAAAAACGGCTGAACGGATTTGCATGAAATTTGCCACACACATAAATAGGAACCCCGATTAAAACATAGGCTACTCAGCGCCGCACCTCCCATGAGGCGACCTGAAGCGACCGCTTCAGGCGGCGCTATGCCAGGGCCCCGGGGAGGGCTGCATTTTTGCTCACCTAAACCAGTCCAGGACAAGCTGTCCTGGACTGGCTTAGCGTCACCGAGCGGTGGATTGGGGAGGCCGCTGGAGCAGCACTGCTCCAGCAGCCTCCACTCATGCTCAGGCAGAGAGCAGGTCCTCTCCGTGTCTGTTCTCTGCCTGCTAACGCCGCTAGGCCATGCCACCTCCACCCCCGCCGCTCCGGTCCGCCCCCTCCTCTCGGGGGAGGGGGGGCGACTTTCTGTCGTCCGCCTCGGGCGGCGAAACAGGCAGGTTCACCCCTGAGGCTACTTTTTATCCCGGTAAATGACGTCACTACACGACCGCAGTGAAGGAATTTAGGTTCACACAACACTAAAGGATCTTTGATGACGTCATCACAGGTCCTTGACCCATTCTCGGATAGGATCATGCTAGGCAGTGGGCGGAGCTACACATAATTTTGTGGGCGGAGCTATATAGAATGAAGCTGGACAGTGTGAAAGCTGAAGAAAATGGAGTCTTATGGAAGTTCAGGAGACTACAGAAAATGCAGGCTGTGTGAGGGCAAGAGGAGTATAGAGTTTTAGTGAGTACGATGGGCAATGTGTTGTTCTGCCTCTGATGGGGAAGGGGGGAGAACTTTGGTACATTTCAGCAACATCCGTTCAGCCCTTTGTAACACAGAAGCTGCTCAGACAGTCACATAACCAAACCCCTGTAATCACAATTGCCCGATGTAGCAGAGTTTAGGCAGCGCTGTAGCACACCTCTATAGGCTCTCCATATGCAAATATGTACATACAGCTGGAAATCCTACGCATATGCAATGATGTAGTAGAGCCGAGACGCGGGAGCAGGCTGATCGAACTGTGGCAAATTTCTGCAACATCCATTCAGCCATTTCCAACACAGAAGCTGCTCAGACACTGACATAAGAACATCCCTCTAATCCAAATGGCCAGATGTAGCAGAGCTTAGGCAGCGCTGTAGCACCGCTGAGTACACTCTCCATATGCAGAGATGTACATACAACTGAGTATGCTGCGCATATGCAGCGATGTAGCAGAGCCGAGATGCGGGAGCAGACGGATCATCCACAACAGCAATTGTCTAAATATAAGAGGCTCAGCGCCAACACCAGCCCGCAGACGAAGTCGCGGGCATATGCTAGTATTATATAAAACCAGCTATAAAAAATTATTTAACACAGAAATGTTGGACAAATGAAAAGTCTGTCCAGTAAATGCTCTCAATACTTGGTGGGGGCTCTTTTTGTATAAATGACTGCATCAATGCAGCAATGTGTCATGGAGGGATCAGGCTGTGACACTGCAGAGGTGTTATGGAAGCCCAGGTTGTATGATAGCAGCCTACAGCTCGTCTGCATTGTTGGGTCTGGAGTCTCTCATCTTCCTTTTGACAATACCCCATAGGTTCTCTATGGGGTTAAGGTCAGGCAAGTTTGCTGACCAATCAAGCACAGGAATACTGTGGTTATTAAACCAGGTCTTGGTACTTTAGGCAATGTGGACAGGTGCCAAATCCAAAATTCCATCTCCAAACAGCTTGTCAGCAGAGGGAAGCATGAAGTGCTCTAGAATTTCCTGGTAGATGGCTGCACTGACTTTGGTCTTGATAAAAGACAGTGGACTTATACCAGCAGATGACATGGCTCCCAAACCATCACTGATTGTGGAAACTTCACACTAGGCCTCAAGCAGCTTGGATTGTGTGCAGCAGCCTCTTCACTCTTCCTCCAGACTCTGGGACCTTCATTTACAATTGAAATGCAAAATTTACTATTATCTGAAAATACCTTTGACCTGTGAGCAGCAGTCCATAACTTTTTGATGAGATTCTAATTTATTGAGATGCACTATAAAGTCACATCTTGTAATTACCGTATAATGTCTTATTAAACAGAGGTTTTAGCTGTAGCTTATTGTGTATTTTGCATACTGATAATGCTTACATATTATTTGTTATTCGTATCTTACAACTTGTTTGGGCATATGGTATATCTTTAGGGTTTATATCAATTTAGGAATACTTGGCATTCCATAGGTTTTAGTTAAAGCTTGTTAGTTTATTATTGCTGGTCGTTGTAGTGCTGTTCATGATAAAAGCATTACAAATACATATATGGCAGGACTTAGTCTCATGGATGGAGGCAAGCATTTCAGTAAATTGGTTAGGCACAGGGGTGTAGCTATAGGGGTTGCAGAAGTAGCAGTCACTGGTCCTGAAAACTGAAGGAGCCTCAAAGATTCATCTGCCATATAAAATATATTGCTATTCTAAATGGCACATAGTATTTAGGGGCTCCAATGCAAAATATGTAATAGGGCCCCTAAATACTATGTGCCATTTAGAGCTTCAAGTTATGTCTCTGGTCAGGCACAAGAGAAGTTTGTCAGAGCTCAAGATATTGTGATGGTAAGTAGAGATGAGCGAACACTAAAATGTTCGAGGTTCGAAATTCGATTCGAACAGCCGCTCAATGTTCGTGTGTTCGAACGGGTTTCGAACCCCATTATAGTCTATGGGGAACAGATACTCGTTAAGGGGGAAACCCAAATCCGTGTCTGGAGGGTCACCAAGTCCACTATGACACCCCAGGAAATGATGCCAACACCTCTGGAATGACACTGGGACAGCAGGGGAAGCATGTCTGGGGGCATCTAACACACCAAAGACCCTCTATTACCCCAACATCACAGCCTAACAACTACACACTTTACACACTCAATACCACCTCTCTGACAGTAGGAAAACACCTTGAAACATGTGTATTTGGCACTTGCAGTGAGGAGAGCTTGTCACCAGCAGTGAATTTGGCCCTTGTAGTAAGTTGAGGTTGGCACCAACATTTGTTTTGAAAATCAGGGTGGATTGAGCCTCTAACCAGCAGAGTTTGGGCAAATTCATGGTGGAGGGAGCCTCTAAAAACCCCAGTTTGGACCAATTCATGGTGGAGGGAGCCTCTAACCAGCCCAGTTTGGGCAAATTCATGGTGGAGGGAGCCTCTAAAAAACCCAGTTTGGACCAATTCATGGTGGAGGGAGCCTCTAACCAGCCCAGTTTGGACCAATTAATGGTGGAGGGAGCCTCTAAACAGCCAAGTTTGGACCAATTAATGGTGGAGGGAGCCTCTAACCAGCCCAGTTTGGACCAATTAATGGTGGAGGGAGCCTCTAACCACCCCAGTTTGGACCAATTCATGGTGGAGGGAGCCTCTAACCAGCCCAGTTTGGACCAATTCATGGTGGAGGGAGCCTCTAAAAAACCCAGTTTGGACCAATTCATGGTGGAGGGAGCCTCTAAACAGCCCAGTTTGGGCAAATTCATGGTGGAGGGAGCCTCTAAAAAACCCAGTTTGGACCAATTCATGGTGGAGGGAGCCTCTAACCAGCCCAGTTTGGACCAATTAATGGTGGAGGGAGCCTCTAAACAGCCAAGTTTGGACCAATTCATGGTGGAGGGAGCCTCTAAAAAACCCAGTTTGGACCAATTCATGGTGGAGGGAGCCTCTAAACAGCCCAGTTTGGGCAAATTCATGGTGGAGGGAGCCTCTAAAAAACCCAGTTTGGACCAATTCATGGTGGAGGGAGCCTCTAACCAGCCCAGTTTGGACCAATTAATGGTGGAGGGAGCCTCTAAACAGCCAAGTTTGGACCAATTCATGGTGGAGGGAGCCTCTAAAAACCCCAGTTTGGACCAATTCATGGTGGAGGGAGCCTCTAACCAGCCCAGTTTGGACCAATTAATGGTGGAGGGAGCCTCTAACCACCCCAGTTTGGACCAATTCATGGTGGAGGGAGCCTCTAAAAACCCCAGTTTGGACCAATTCATGGTGGAGGGAGCCTCTAACCAGCCCAGTTTGGGCAAATTCATGGTGGAGGGAGCCTCTAAACAGCCCAGTTTGGGCAAATTCATGGTGGAGGGAGCCTCTAACCAGCCCAGTTTGGACCAATTAATGGTGGAGGGAGCCTCTAACCAGCCCAGTTTGGACCAATTAATGGTGGAGGGAGCCTCTAACCACCCCAGTTTGGACCAATTCATGGTGGAGGGAGCCTCTAAACAGCCCAGTTTGGGCAAATTCATGGTGGAGGGAGCCTCTAACCAGCCCAGTTTGGACCAATTAATGGTGGAGGGAGCCTCTAACCAGCCCAGTTTGGACCAATTAATGGTGGAGGGAGCCTCTAACCACCCCAGTTTGGACCAATTCATGGTGGAGGGAGCCTCTAAAAACCCCAGTTTGGACCAATTCATGGTGGAGGGAGCCTCTAACCAGCCCAGTTTGGGCAAATTCATGGTGGAGGGAGCCTCTAAACAGCCCAGTTTGGGCAAATTCATGGTGGAGGGAGCCTCTAACCAGCCCAGTTTGGACCAATTAATGGTGGAGGGAGCCTCTAACCAGCCCAGTTTGGACCAATTAATGGTGGAGGGAGCCTCTAACCACCCCAGTTTGGACCAATTCATGGTGGAGGGAGCCTCTAAACAGCCAAGTTTGGACCAATTCATGGTGGAGGGAGCCTCTAAAAACCCCAGTTTGGACCAATTCATGGTGGAGGGAGCCTCTAACCAGCCCAGTTTGGGCAAATTCATGGTGGAGGGAGCCTCTAAACAGCCCAGTTTGGGCAAATTCATGGTGGAGGGAGCCTCTAACCAGCCCAGTTTGGACCAATTAATGGTGGAGGGAGCCTCTAACCAGCCCAGTTTGGACCAATTAATGGTGGAGGGAGCCTCTAAACAGCCCAGTTTGGGCAAATTCATGGTGGAGGGAGCCTCTAAAAAACCCAGTTTGGACCAATTCATGGTGGAGGGAGCCTCTAACCAGCCCAGTTTGGACCAATTAATGGTGGAGGGAGCCTCTAAACAGCCAAGTTTGGACCAATTCATGGTGGAGGGAGCCTCTAAAAACCCCAGTTTGGACCAATTCATGGTGGAGGGAGCCTCTAACCAGCCCAGTTTGGACCAATTAATGGTGGAGGGAGCCTCTAACCACCCCAGTTTGGACCAATTCATGGTGGAGGGAGCCTCTAAAAACCCCAGTTTGGACCAATTCATGGTGGAGGGAGCCTCTAACCAGCCCAGTTTGGGCAAATTCATGGTGGAGGGAGCCTCTAAACAGCCCAGTTTGGGCAAATTCATGGTGGAGGGAGCCTCTAACCAGCCCAGTTTGGACCAATTAATGGTGGAGGGAGCCTCTAACCAGCCCAGTTTGGACCAATTAATGGTGGAGGGAGCCTCTAACCACCCCAGTTTGGACCAATTCATGGTGGAGGGAGCCTCTAAACAGCCCAGTTTGGGCAAATTCATGGTGGAGGGAGCCTCTAACCAGCCCAGTTTGGACCAATTAATGGTGGAGGGAGCCTCTAACCAGCCCAGTTTGGACCAATTAATGGTGGAGGGAGCCTCTAACCACCCCAGTTTGGACCAATTCATGGTGGAGGGAGCCTCTAAAAACCCCAGTTTGGACCAATTCATGGTGGAGGGAGCCTCTAACCAGCCCAGTTTGGGCAAATTCATGGTGGAGGGAGCCTCTAAACAGCCCAGTTTGGGCAAATTCATGGTGGAGGGAGCCT
Source organism: Leptodactylus fuscus (assembly GCF_031893055.1). Taxonomy (NCBI): domain Eukaryota; kingdom Metazoa; phylum Chordata; class Amphibia; order Anura; family Leptodactylidae; genus Leptodactylus; species Leptodactylus fuscus. The sequence goes on from NC_134269.1 coordinate 96,044,905, forward strand.
CTAACCAGCCCAGTTTGGACCAATTAATGGTGGAGGGAGCCTCTAACCAGCCCAGTTTGGACCAATTAATGGTGGAGGGAGCCTCTAACCACCCCAGTTTGGACCAATTCATGGTGGAGGGAGCCTCTAAACAGCCAAGTTTGGACCAATTCATGGTGGAGGGAGCCTCTAAAAACCCCAGTTTGGACCAATTCATGGTGGAGGGAGCCTCTAACCAGCCCAGTTTGGGCAAATTCATGGTGGAGGGAGCCTCTAAACAGCCCAGTTTGGGCAAATTCATGGTGGAGGGAGCCTCTAACCAGCCCAGTTTGGACCAATTAATGGTGGAGGGAGCCTCTAACCAGCCCAGTTTGGACCAATTAATGGTGGAGGGAGCCTCTAACCAGCCCAGTTTGGACCAATTAATGGTGGAGGGAGCCTCTAACCACCCCAGTTTGGACCAATTCATGGTGGAGGGAGCCTCTAAAAAACCCAGTTTGGACCAATTCATGGTGGAGGGAGCCTCTAAACAGCCCAGTTTGGGCAAATTCATGGTGGAGGGAGCCTCTAAACAGCCCAGTTTGGGCAAATTCATGGTGGAGGGAGCCTCTAACCAGCCCAGTTTGGACCAATTAATGGTGGAGGGAGCCTCTAACCAGCCCAGTTTGGACCAATTCATGGTGGAGGGAGCCTCTAAACAGCCCAGTTTGGGCAAATTCATGGTGGAAGGAGCCTCTAACCAGCAGAGTTGTGGGAAAGCAGGGTGGAGGGAGCCTCTAACCAGCAGAGTTGGTGGAAATCAGGGTGGAGGGAGCCTCTAACCAGCAGAGTTGGGGGAAATCATGTTGGAGGGAGCCTAGTATTAGCAGAATTGTGCAACGCTTATGGTGGATGAGTATGAGGATGCGGAGGAATTGGAGAGGTTGAGTACAGACATGGAGTTTCATGTTGGGGTGCTTTACACAGGTGGGCACAAAAATGAAGGCTCTATCCAGTGGTGGTTCATTTTTATCAAAGTGAGCCGGTCGGCACTCTCAGCTGACAGACGGGTGCGCTTGTCAGTGATGATGCCACCGGCTGCACTGAACACCCTCTCAGATAGGACGCTGGCGGCAGGACAGGACAGCACCTCCAAGGCATATAGGGCAAGTTCAAGCCACAGGTCCAACTTTGACACCCAATACGTGTAGGGCGCAGAGGGGTCGGAGAGGACAGGGCTGTGGTCGGAAAGGTATTCCCGCAACATGCGCCTATACTTCTCACGCCTGGTGACACTAGGACCCTCCGTGGCGGCACTTTGGCGAGGGGGTGCCATCAAGGTGTCCCAGACCTTAGACAGTGTGCCCCTCGTTTGTGTGGACCGGTGAGAACTTGGTTGCCTACTGGAGGAACTGCCCTCCCTGCCGCCACTGTCACATGCTGGAAACATCTCCATCATATTCTGCACCAATTGCCTGTGGCAAGCATTGATGCGATTGGCCCTCCCCTCTACCGGAATAAAAGACGAGATGTTGTTTTTATACCGGGGGTCAAGGATAGCAAAGATCCAGTACTGGTTGTCCTCCATGATTTTGACAATACGCTTGTCGGTTGTAAAGCACCCCAACATGAACTCAGCCATGTCTGCCACAGTGTTAGTTGGCATGACTCCTCTGGCCCCACCGGAAAGTTCAATCTCCATTTCCTCCTCATCCTCCATGTCTACCCATCCGCGCTGCAACAATGGGACGATTCGAAGTTGCCCGGAAGCCTCCTGTATCACCATCACATCATCGGACAACTCTTCTTCCTCCTCCTCCTCCTCCTCCTCCTCCATTAAACGCAGTGAAGCGGACAGATGTGTGGACCTACTCTCCAGCTGTGACGGATCGGATGCTATCCCTAACTCCTCTGTGTGATCTGAGTTATCCCTGATGTCAATCAGGGATTCTCTCAGAACACACAAGAGCGGGATTGTAAGGCTCACCATCGCATCCTCAGAGCTCACCCTCCTTGTGGACTCCTCAAAGACCCGTAGGATGTCACAAAGGTCTCTCATCCATGGCCACTCATGGATGTGAAACTGAGGCAGCTGACTTTGTGGCACCCTAGGGTTTTGTAGCTGGTATTCCATCAAAGGTCTCTGCTGCTCAACCACTCTATTCAACATCTGAAACGTTGAGTTCCAGCGTGTGGGGACGTCGCACAAAAGCCGGTGTTGTGGCACATGCAGGCGTTGCTGGAGAGATTTTAAGCTAGCAGCGGCTACTGTCGACTTGCGAAAGTGGGCGCACATGCGCCGCACTTTCACCAGTAGCTCTGGAACATTGGGGTAGCTCTTTAGGAAACGTTGCACCACTAGGTTGAAGACGTGGGCCAGGCATGGAACATGTTGGAGTCCGGCAAGCTCCAGAGCTGCTACCAGGTTCCGGCCGTTATCACAAACGACCATGCCTGGGCCCAGGTGCAGCGGCTCAAACCATATTGCCGTCTCATCGAGGAGGGCATCCCTCACCTCGGAGGCAGTGTGCTGTCTGTCCCCCAAGCTGATCAGCTTCAGCACAGCCTGCTGACGTCTACCAACGCCAGTGCTGCAACGTTTCCAACTCGTAGCTGGGGTCAATCTAACAGCGGAGGAGGAGGCGGTGGCGAAGGAGGAGGCGGTGGCGGAGGAGGAGGCGGTAGAGGAGGAGGAGGAGGGGGGTGTTCTTCTCGTGTCCCTGCCAGGAATGTTAGGCGGGGAGACGAGGTACACCGGGCCAGTTTGGGAAGCAGTCCCAGCCTCAACTACATTCACCCAGTGTGCCGTCAGTGAAATGTAGCGTCCCTGTCCGCATGCACTTGTCCACGCGTCGGTGGTCAAGTGGACCTTTGTGCAAAGCGCGGAACTAAGGGCCCGCCTGATGTTGAGTGACACGTGCTGGTGCAAGGTGGGGACGGCACACCGGGAGAAGTAGTGACGGCTAGGGACGGCATAGCGAGGTGCCGCAGTTGCCATCAGGTCCAGGAAGGCGGGAGTTTCAACAAGCCGGAACGCCAACATCTCCTGGGCCAGCAGTTTAGCGATGTTGGCGTTCAAGGCTTGCGCGTGTGGGTGGTTAGCAGTGTATTTCTGCCGCCGCTCCAATGTCTGAGAGATGGTGGGTTGTTGTAAAGAAACGCCTGATGGTGCCTTTGATGGTGCAGGAGAAGGAGATAAGACAGGACCAGGGGAGGATGAGGTAGAAGTCAACAAAGTGGCGGAGGCAGATGAAGTGGTGTCCTGGCTCGTCCTCTGGAGTGCATCGCCAGCACAGTCAGCAGTGGCAGTGGCAGAGGCAGAGGCAGAGGCAGTGGCAGTGGCGTGAACGGCAGGCGGCCTTTGTCCTGCCGTTGCTGCCTGCCACTGATTCCAGTGCTTGGATTCCAAATGACGGCGCATTGAAGTGGTGGACAGGTTGCTCTTCTCAGAGCCCCTAATCAATTTCGAGAGGCAAATTGTGCAGACAACACTATATCTGTCCTCGGCGCATTCCTTGAAAAAACTCCACACCTTCGAGAAACGTGCCCTCGAGGTGGGAGTTTTTCGGGGCTGGGTACGAACTGGAACATCTTGGGAGATTCCGGGTGTGGCCTGGCTTCGCCTAAGCTGCTGACCTCTGCCTCTGCCTCTAGCTACCCTTTTTGGTGCTGCACCTGCCTCAACATCCACACTACTTTCCCCGCTTGACATCCCCCCTGTCCAGGTCGGGTCAGTGTCCTCATCATCCACCACTTCCTCTTCCAACTCCTGTCTCATCTCCTCCTCCCGCACAATGCGCCAGTCAACTGGATGCCCTGACGGCAACTGCGTCACATCATCGTCGATGAGGGTGGGTTGCTGGTCATCCACCACCAAATCGAACGGAGATGGAGGAGACTCTAGTGTTTGAGCATCTGGACACAGATGCTCCTCTGTTAGGTTCGTGGAATCGTGACGTGGAGAGGCAGGTTGAGGGACAATGAAAGGAGCGGAGAACAGCTCTGGGGAGCAGGGACAGTTTGGGTTATTGTTCTGTAAAGCTTCGGAATTTTGGGAGGAAGGAAGACAAGACTGTTGGGTAATAGGAGGAGAGGAGGCAGAGTCTGACTGGCTGCTGGACAATGTGCTGTAAGCGTTCTCTGACAGCCATTGCAAGACCTGTTCCTGGTTCTCGGGCCTACTAAGGTTTGTACCCTGCAGTTTAGTTAATGTGGCAAGCAACCCTGGCACTGTGGAGTGGCGCAATGCTTGCTGCCCCACAGGAGTAGGCACGGGACGCCCTGTGGCTTCACTGCTACCTTGCTCCCCAGAACCATTCCCCCGACCTCGCCCACGGCCTCGTCCACGTCCCTTTCCGGGAGCCTTGCGCATTTTGAATTCCTAGTTAGAAATTGGCACTGTATACCAGTAGTAAAAATTGTGGGTGCACGTAACCCCAATATATTCTTTGAATTACCAGTCAGACACTGGCACTATATGGCAGTAGCAAGAAATGAGGGTATTTGTATTCCCAATATATTCTTTGAATTCCCAGTCAGACAATGGCACTGTATACCAGTAGTAAAAATTGTGGGTGCACGTAACCCCAATATATTCTTTGAATTCCCAGTCAGACACTGGCACTATATGGCAGTAGCAAGAAATGAGGGTATTTGTATTCCCAATATATTCTTTGAATTCCCAGTCAGACAATGGCACTGTATACCAGTAGTAAAAATTGTGGGTGCACGTAACCCCAATATATTCTTTGAATTCCCAGTCAGACACTGGCACTATATGGCAGTAGCAAGAAATGAGGGTATTTGTATTCCCAATATATTCTTTGAATTCCCAGTCAGACAATGGCACTGTATACCAGTAGTAAAAATTGTGGGTGCACGTAACCCCAATATATTCTTTGAATTACCAGTCAGACACTGGCACTATATGGCAGTAGCAAGAAATGAGGGTATTTGTATTCCCAATATATTCTTTGAATTCCCAGTCAGACAATGGCACTGTATACCAGTAGTAAAAATTGTGGGTGCACGTAACCCCAATATATTCTTTGAATTCCCAGTCAGACACTGGCACTATATGGCAGTAGCAAGAAATGAGGGTATTTGTATTCCCAATATATTCTTTGAATTCCCAGTCAGACAATGGCACTGTATACCAGTAGTAAAAATTGTGGGTGCACGTAACCCCAATATATTCTTTGAATTCCCAGTCAGACACTGGCACTATATGGCAGTAGCAAGAAATGAGGGTATTTGTATTCCCAATATATTCTTTGAATTCCCAGTCAGACAATGGCACTGTATACCAGTAGTAAAAATTGTGGGTGCACGTAACCCCAATATATTCTTTGAATTACCAGTCAGACACTGGCACTATATGGCAGTAGCAAGAAATGAGGGTATTTGTATTCCCAATATATTCTTTGAATTCCCAGTCAGACAATGGCACTGTATACCAGTAGTAAAAATTGTGGGTGCACGTAACCCCAATATATTCTTTGAATTACCAGTCAGACACTGGCACTATATGGCAGTAGCAAGAAATGAGGGTATTTGTATTCCCAATATATTCTTTGAATTCCCAGTCAGACAATGGCACTGTATACCAGTAGTAAAAATTGTGGGTGCACGTAACCCCAATATATTCTTTGAATTACCAGTCAGAAACTGGCACTATATGGCAGTAGCAAGAAATGAGGGTATTTATAACCCCAATATATTCTTTGAATTCCCAGTCAGACAATGGCACTGTATACCAGTAGTAAAAATTGTGGGTGCACGTAACCCCAATATATTCTTTGAATTACCAGTCAGAAACTGGCACTATATGGCAGTAGCAAGAAATGAGGGTATTTATAACCCCAATATATTCTTTGAATTCCCAGTCAGACAATGGCACTGTATACCAGTAGTAAAAATTGTGGGTGCACGTAACCCCAATATATTCTTTGAATTACCAGTCAGAAACTGGCACTATATGGCAGTAGCAAGAAATGAGGGTATTTGTATTCCCAATATACTCTTTGAATTCCCAGTCAGACAATGGCACTGTATACCAGTAGTAAAAATTGTGGGTGCACGTAACCCCAATATATTCTTTGAATTCCCAGTCAGAAACTGGCACTATATGGCAGTAGCAAGAAATGAGGGTATTTGTATTCCCAATATATTCTTTGAATTCCCAGTCAGACAATGGCACTGTATACCAGTAGTAAAAATTGTGGGTGCACGTAACCCCAATATATTCTTTGAATTACCAGTCAGACACTGGCACTATATGGCAGTAGCAAGAAATGAGGGTATTTGTATTCCCAATATATTCTTTGAATTCCCAGTCAGACAATGGCACTGTATACCAGTAGTAAAAATTGTGGGTGCACGTAACCCCAATATATTCTTTGAATTCCCAGTCAGACACTGGCACTATATGGCAGTAGCAAGAAATGAGGGTATTTGTATTCCCAATATATTCTTTGAATTCCCAGTCAGACAATGGCACTGTATACCAGTAGTAAAAATTGTGGGTGCACGTAACCCCAATATATTCTTTGAATTACCAGTCAGACACTGGCACTATATGGCAGTAGCAAGAAATGAGGGTATTTGTATTCCCAATATATTCTTTGAATTCCCAGTCAGACAATGGCACTGTATACCAGTAGTAAAAATTGTGGGTGCACGTAACCCCAATATATTCTTTGAATTCCCAGTCAGACACTGGCACTATATGGCAGTAGCAAGAAATGAGGGTATTTGTATTCCCAATATATTCTTTGAATTCCCAGTCAGACAATGGCACTGTATACCAGTAGTAAAAATTGTGGGTGCACGTAACCCCAATATATTCTTTGAATTACCAGTCAGAAACTGGCACTATATGGCAGTAGCAAGAAATGAGGGTATTTGTATTCCCAATATATTCTTTGAATTCCCAGTCAGACAATGGCACTGTATACCAGTAGTAAAAATTGTGGGTGTATATAGCCCCAATTCTATTGCTAGGGGACTTGCAGGGTATTTCTGGGGTGAAGGTGGGGGGGCACACCGTTGGAACGGGTATCGGGGTATATATCGGGTATACGGGAATACACTGACAGTGTATTCCATTCAGGATCCTGGGAAAGCTGGGTTGCGGCGATTGAGCCCGTCAGTGCCACGTTACACTGACAAGCTTCTCCCTGGAATTTAGCTCTTACAAGAGCTGTTGGTTGTCTTCTCCTTCCTATCTAGCCTGTCCCTGCCTACCCAGAATCTAAGCCCTAGCTAGCTGGACGGAAACCTCCGTCCTCGGTGAATTGCAAGCTCAGAATGACGCGAAGCTGGGCGTCGCTGTTCTTTTAAATTAGAGGTCACATGTTTTCGGCAGCCAATGGGTTTTGCCTACTTTTTTCAACGTCACCGGTGTCGTAGTTCCTGTCCCACCTACCCTGCGCTGTTATTGGAGCAAAAAAGGCGCCAGGGAAGGTGGGAGGGGAATCGAGTAATGGCGCACTTTACCACGCGGTGTTCGATTCGATTCGAACATGCCGAACAGCCTAATATCCGATCGAACATGAGTTCGATAGAACACTGTTCGCTCATCTCTAATGGTAAGTATAGGCTATTTGCCAAGCTGAAAGCATAGGTTGATGAATAGAAATGGGAGTGAGTAAGAAGTTGCACTATTGTAGAGAGCCTTAGCCTAGTAACCAGTGCAATGACTAACCAGTGTCTTCATGACTGAGTCAGTTTTTTGCATAGCATACCTTTACTGAAAGCTTTAACAGACAATATATAGAGGGTAGGATCTGTTATATTACCGTACTTCAGAGCATGATATAAGGCGTAGCCTGCACAACAAGCTGATATTTATTCCTTGGGGAAACAAGTAAAACAATTTATGGTAAGGACATCATAAACAATTTATTATACATATTATATATTTCCATAGGATTACTAAATTAATTTGGTCATGATCAAAGCATTAACAATGTCAATGGGAAATTATATAACAGGCCCAATATAAAGTTGGCCATGAGCTTTTATATGCGTATTTGTGTGACATCTGTCCCTCCCATATACATGCACACAACTAATTTTTTGTGAACTTTATGACTTTTTGTACAAGTTACTTTTTATCAGAGCTCAAAAACGTGATTCAAAAATATGAGCCAAGGTATCAACTGCTGGGACCTCCAGTGATTTCCTTAAGATTACATGAAGATGACTGTATGTTTTGCAGTCCCCTAGTGCAGGTGAAGCTGTTCATAGCTATGGCTGGCAGATAAGGGTCCTTGACCACTGATATGATCTTCCTAATTGGTAGTTGATAATGGTTTAACTGATCTTGAAAAAGGGAGGAAATTGCCAAGAAACTACAGGCCCAATTTATGGCTTCGATATCAATCAGACCCTTCTTGCCTAAACTACCAGTGATACAAATAAAATGTGTACAGCACCAGAGTATGAAGCACATGCCAGAAGAAACAACGGTTGAGAGCACCAAAAGGATTATTTCCTCTTCCTGCATTTCTCATGTCCACAATCCCACATTACTGCAGTATCTCTAGGGCGGCTAATGCCATATGATTTGGAAGGTGTAAACATGTCTAGTGTATGAGAAACCGCATCTTTAAAACCTCTTTAAGAATGCTGTGACTGGTCTCTGGAAATGAGCTCTCCATCTCTCTCAGATTACACTTCCAGGATTTTCAGCCTTTACAGTTCATACTAATAGAGAATGATCATAAATACAGAGATAATGTTTTCATGGCTCTTCTTCATACTACAGTATGTAATGTACACAGCCTCTACAGTGTTACCACATATACAAGTTAGCAATAAGTACATACATAATATCCTTTGCTGTATCTATCTAAATTTCATAGACAACCATAGCTTCAGGCCTTATTTCATGTCTATGGACAGGGTGCCAAATATTTCTTGTCAAGGTCTGATTTCCATCTGAGAAAACCTTCCCAATGGAAGAGCTATGTTCTAACTTTAAAGGGGCATTCATTGTTATGTCAAATTACACTCTATCCACAGGATAGGGGTAAAATTAGTGATTGTGATGGTCTAACTGATCGGATCACACCTGTCACAAGAATGGGAGTCCTTTGTACCCCCAAATAAATGTATTCCCTTTCACTTATATAGAAACTAGCCTCTGCCCATGACTTTGCCTGCATGGACTTCAGAATTGGTTCCAAAGAGAGATGAAAAATGTGTGAGTACTAAAAAAAATTTGCCTGTTCCGGCGTTTCAGCAACTCTCAAGCTGGCCTGCTGCTGAACTTGTTCCTCAAGCCGTGCCTGTGATTGTTTCAGCATCTCAGCAGCTCGCAGGGACACCATATAATGAGCGTGTTGTTGGCGGATGTTATTAGGAGGATGCCAAAGATAGCGAAGCAATGTACAGTATTTGGCTACATTCAGTTGTCGTGGACAGAATGAATGGAGCAGCAGACCTGCCTTTCTATTTAAATAGGGATTGGTACTTCCCTTCTCATAATGAGTGGGGGTTCCCTGCTGCCAGACCCCGATGATCAATGAGCAGTTTATTTTATATTCAGTACTTGAATTAACCAGATAACCTTGGATTCCGCCTGAAAAAATCAATGCAAGTCAATTGGATGCGGAAAATCCGCCTCACAGTTTTTGGATGTGTTTTTTGACACAAGGCGGTTTTTGAAGATAATGCATGGACACACAAATTTTACTAAGTAGATTTTTCCTGACCAAAAACCTGTGTGAACTCAGCCTTAGTGCAATTCCATCCATTTTTAAGGCTTAATTCGCACAGCCCACTGATCCACAGAAGTGCAAAATTGTCTCTGATGCTCTCCTTCACGGACACAAACTTGACAAGTGTATATCTCAAAAAATGAGTTTCTGTCTGTCTGTCTGTTCTTTATGCCCAACCAAATGACAGGACCAGTCTTCACCAAATTTGGCACACAGATACATCAGGTGTTCAGGAAGGTTTTAGACTGGGTCTCAGCTCTCTAGGACGTACAGTTCCTGAGATACAGTGTTCCCAAAACAATGACCTGCATTAGCCAATAGAAGCCTGCAAGTCTTTCACTCATCTTCCAACTGCCATACACACAGTCACATGTCACTTATCAGCTAATAGAAGCTCATGGATGCTTTGGCCCAGTTCACATCTGCATTCTGGTTTCAGTTCAGTGAGTCAGCTTGGGGAATCCCCAAATGGAAACCTATATGCATTAAAAATGCAGTTTCCTAAAGGAAACCTGCGGACCCCATGGACTCCGTGGGGTCCGTGAGGTTTCTGCTCAGTCAGCATGAAACATGCGGAAAGAAAAGTGCTGCTTGCACTTGCTTGGTTGATTCAATATGTTATTTTATTGCAAATGCAGCTTGGATTATTTTTCATATGTCCATGTGAATCCAGCTAACTTGCAAACCTCTTAAAATTCCCAGCAGACAAATGCAATGCCTTAAAGTCTACATCTACATGCCGGTCTCCACAAAGAGAAACAGGACCCCTTCTGACCTCTCATTAATAGCCTCTCATATACCCAACTAGTTTACCCCTCTGTACTGACAAATGCAACAAACTCCAAATAACTGTCTGCATAAGGCTAAGGTCCCATGGGTCGGAACGCATTGTGGTTCTTTCCCGCAGCGCTTTGAACAGAAAGTTCACAGAGTTTTTCTCCGCAGACTTTCTGTTACAATTATATCTATGGGAAAGTCGCCGGCGTTTCCATATATATAATTGACATGCTGCGATTTTCCAAAATCGCAACGGTTTTGAAAATCGCAGCTTGTTCGCGCTGCAATTTTTTCCGCAAAGTGGGCATGGGATTCGCATGAATCCCATCCACTTTGCAAGTACTGTACAACGCCACAATTTTTCCCGCGGTGTTTCCACCGCGGCCAAATCATGGCGTTTCCGGCCCGTGGGGCCCTGGCCTAAGATTTTTCCCAAGTCATATTTCAAGATCTGGTTAAAGGCCGAACATTGACTTATAGATTAGCTTTCTTATAATAGGTAATGCTAGAGGCACAGTTTTCCTTTGCCAGTAAGAAGCACTCATTTTTTATAAGAAATAGAAAAATTATGTGGTAAGAAAAAGACCGTTTTCTTACCACATAATCCAATGAAAATCTTCGAGGTGCCAAACCTTGCCTCCGGACCATAGGAGGACAAACCATAGGTACGATGCATTAGAAGAAAATCGGCTTGCAACACTCCTTGGGTAATAAAAGTCCAACTTTAATTTAGTCCATTAAAAAACTTTTTATTATACCTTTTTCCCAAAATTTCCAAGGATGCATTGCATGGCCCTGAAGTCTCCCTAAATCTACATGGCAGTCTCTACCCCTCCTAACCCACTTCATTATTTCACATAAAAAAACAAGGGAAATTTCCCAATGCTCGATCATGTTTCAGATGAAGTAATAAGATACTTTCATGTGATACAAAGTCTATCAAGATGTTCTTCCACAAAATATAAGTAGTTTTCTTTTCAGATTTATGATCTTTCTGACTTCTTTTGCCACATGAGATTGGCTGCTATGAGTACCAAAAAGGAAATGCAGAAGTATCTGAGTGTCTGTTACCACGGCTGTATTCTCCAAGCACTGGCTATTTACAGCTTTGGGAAACCTGCCAACTTGGTCATAAATAATGGAGGCGGCACGTCATTAACCCCAAATAGGAGTGGGTTTGTATTTCAATTAAACATCTAATTGAAAAATCCAAGTCACTGTTTCAAATCTTAAGCACGACTTTGCACCATGACCATTGTGTCATCCGTGCCTTTGTATTTAACCCTTTAATAGTTGGAGGAGGAAGATCCCTGGCAAAAAGTAGTACCATATACTGAAAACCAGTTGACTGCTACTTAAGTGCTTGTCCTTTTGTGTGCATCCAGCCATGGCGCCTCCTCATGAAGTGCCTGTTTTGTGTTTTTAACCCCTGCAAATCTATATCTTGGAATTCTTTGGACTTGAGCAAAATAATAGGGAGTTTTTTGCTACTGATTTAGTCCATTAAAGTGATCTGAATGTGCCGATCTTCGCAAATACAGGAGCCCTATTAGTGAGAGATATACTGTTCAGCAACTTTTGTATCCCAGGTCTTTACATACGGTAGTTTGTATATGTCACATTTTTAAAAAATCACTGTGTATGAGGACAGTATTTCAAGGACATCGCAACTCCCGTGCTGCACAAATGTCACATAGCATGATTTAGAGATTAATATTAATATACGTCACTTTATATGAGCTCCATAATCAGGGAGATGACAGCTTTGAGTAGCCCATGATTTAGTCTGAGTTAGTCCGTATGATAAGTACTATTTTATACACTGGCAGCTGTAAAATTCTAAAAAAAAAAAAATGTTCGTAAAAATGGAATTGTAAAATATTAAATTCAAGACTGCTGGCTATTCTATTGATATGTGAATCTTGTAGGAAAAGCGAGTATCACACCACATCACACATTAAAATACTATTGCCAGGGCACTACCTTTATAACAATAGCTCTGTAATATATACTGTACCTGGTTCAATTTATGAATGGGTAAAGGGGGTTTTGGGATTGTAATTTTGATGACCAAACCTGGTCTATTCAGTTGAATGCCAAGCATAGCACCATACTTTGTGTAAGCGCTGTGTGTTATTGCAAATAAGTTCCATTAGCTTGAATGGAACTGAGCTTCAAACAGGCCAGCTAAGACGAATGAACATATCGTCGCTGAGCAGCTAATCTGTGGGGGTTCCAGGACAATGTCCATAAAGGGCTGCGGAATTTGATGGCACTTTTTAAATAGGTGAAATAATAATAATGTTAGGTCCCCACCGAGCAAATATTGTTGACATATCTTAAGAATAAGTTATGAGTATTTAACTCCTGGAAAGTCTTTCAATTTAAAATGATTTGCTCATGAGATTGGATTATTTAATGATAGCACAGTGTTCAGTTTGAAGGAGCTTTACCATGAATGAAGGTGAGTACCCCGAACCCTACATAGCTATTAAATCTATTGGTCTAATTATGGTCCATTTACATGAGCCAATGTGAGGCCTAGAGCGAGTGCCCATAGGTGATTGGTGCTTGTTTAATGAGTCCAATGCAAATTGTATAAGAGGGAAGTGATCTTTAAAGCAATCATTCATTTCCTATCAGACTACATTATGTTGGCAGCTTGACCCCTGTTTCCACGAGAGATGTTCTGCTGAACATTGTGGTTTCCATTTTGTATGGCATACAAGATGGAATCAGCCAGTGAACAAGCATTGGCTTATTCATCTGTTCGGTGTTTTGTTTGGATGGGACGAAATTCACCGAACGAATGCTTGTACGAATATTCATTCCCATTTACTGGCCTGTGTAAAAGGCCCTTTACAGGATGTTGGGCCTTCTTTGGTTGGCAGAGTTGTAGCTTTTGGGGTGCTAAGGTAGCAGTCAAACCAAGACACTGATGTCTGAGTAGTCCATCCAACTTTTAGCAGCATCTTTGCATTCTGTGTCAGTTTCCACTAGCTCTGGATATGAGACTGGCGAAGATTACAGTGGAACTTTGTGATTCAAGTACTGTTCTAAAAAAAACCCCTGCTTTTCTTCTGTAGCTCTGTGTATAGCACTGCAAAATGGAATCAGATCCCATCATATGCATTAAGAAAGGCCCTTCCGAAATCCTTCTTTGTAGTAGAAAGGGAAAAGTATTCATGTTTTCAGTAGAAATTCCATATTAATGACACTGAAAGCAGCATTCCCACCTGGAGTGACACTTAGTACAGACTTGGATCCCCCTCCCTTCCATTACACAAAATAACACAAGCCTGTCGTCTTTATGATAAAGTCGTAGTGATTGAAGGGCAACTACACTGACATAGGTCCTTGTACACCTGCATATTGACCTGAAGGGAAGAGTTTTAATTGTAGAATGAAGGCACACATAGAAAATCTCCTTCACTTTAGACTCGGCCATGCTCATATACAGATACGTAGAATGCCAAATTTGTCTTAAAATACATCAATTTCATCCACAATTGTCAGAGGACCTAAAATGTGCCAAGAAAACACTGCACCAAGTACTATTATTTAACATCCACTCACCCCAGAGGTTGACACCTGACAACATACTGCTAGTGCCAAATTCTAATCCTCTGGTCAGTATGATGCCACAGAAATCTGTTTTCTGCTAACCTGGCAATGCTTTACCACTGCTTAAGGATCCCATTTTGGAGTCTTGACTTTCTGTTTCCCTTAGACAGCAATGACACACTAAATTGTCATCTGCAGTTATAGCCCTTCCAGGGTAAGGAACAAAGTGTATTTGTTCACATTTTATTGCAAAAAAGTTCATTTTTAGTTTTCACTTCCTAATGTATAACCTATGAAACACCCGTGGAGTCAGAATGCTCTATATAGACCTTTACATTCCTTGAGTGGTGTAGTTTCGACTCCCCTTTTGGGGGGTTTAATGGTACTGGTATTTTAGGGGCTTTGCAAGTGAGACATGCCAACCAAAAACTATTCCAGCAAAATTTGTGCTAAAAGAATATGGGGTATCTCCATTGTGGGGTGCATTTCCTCCTTTAACCCCTTGTGAAATTCAAAAATTTGTCACTAAAGCCCAATAAAACAGTGGTGTACCATCTGTTCTGTGCCCTGCCTTGTGCCCAAACAGCTTACATCCACATGTGGGGTATTTCCATACTTATGAGAACTTGCACAATATATTTTTGGATGCGTTTTCTCTTTACGCCCTTTTGGCTAAATAAACAAATTATTGAAAGAAATGAAAATTTCTAAATTCTGTCTCTGTTTTAATTCCTGTGAAATGCATATTGGGTTGACAAATATCATAAATGCTGTTTTGAATCTTTTGAGGGGTGTATTTTGGAAAATGGAGTGATATATGCGGGTTTTATAATATATAGGCATTTAAAAGATCTGCACGGGTCCGTAAAAATGGGTTTTGGAAATTTTCTTGAAACTTTGGAAAACTGGTGTTAAATTGATAAGCTTTCTAACATCTTAAAACAAGTAAAGATGGTTAAAAGATGATGCCAACATAAAGCAGAGATACAGTAGATAATCTTTATTAAGTCATTTGGTTGGTATCTGTTTGAAAAACAGTATTCCAAATTTAAAACATTGCTATTTTTTCCAAATTTTCGCAAATTTTCCAATTTTACTTTCAGATATAAAAACAAAAAACATTGACCAATGTTTAGCACTAACATGATGTAAAATATGTCATGAAAAAAACAATCTCAAAGTCACTTTGGTCAAGTTAAAATGTTCCAAAGTTATGATGTGTGACACGTCAGATTTTAAAAATGGACCTGTTTCCTTAAAGAGATTTCTGAAGATTTAAGGAGCTAAAGTTGTCACAGTAAAAGAAAATAGCATGGCAACCACTAACAGAGCTGTTTTCTTTCTATGAGACTATGATAAGAATTGAAACTGTGATTGGTTGCTATGGGCAAAGTTGTTTTTTTTTTGTTTTTTTTATTACGGTTTCCTAAATCTACCCCCGTTGTGTAGAAAGTAGACTTAGATTCAAGGCCTATCTTAAAGAGGATCTGTCACCAAGTACAAAAATACTAATGCCATACAAAATTTGATCCGTGCTACACCCCTTTATTTTCTATGAGAAAACCAGAAGGTTAGAACCCCCTTGTCAAATAAGAGATAATTTAAATATTTTTTACATGGGTGGACAAATTTTTAAAATTGTCAAATTGATCAGCGCAAAAGTGAGAATCAAATGTTATGTGACATTTACTTGGCGACAGATCCTCTTTAAGGAGAGCCATAAATCGAGGAGCTATGGCAATGCTGTTCATTGTTTTAACGTTCAACAGGATATATAAGACATACAGTATAGATAATAGGCACTGTATGCCACTATATATGCAATAAGATGACATAATGACTTATGGCCGCTGACTATTCTTCCAGGCACCGTACATTTGGAGTGGCAATGCTTTGCTGTGGTATTGTGGATACATGGTAACATTTTGTTATATTTATGAGTCACGTTCCCCTGTTCTTCCCGGCAGATAAATAATGGTGTATACATTGATATATACATAATGCCACTAGAAACAGCTTCCTTTCATCTGATTCCTAGCTGTTCTAGGAGAACATGTCCCAAACTCTTCTAGTCTCAAGTTGCCATTTGATTTAAGGCTCCTAAACACGGCTTTACAGCTTTTTAACATTCCTCAGGTCTCCTGACTCCAGGTGAGCATAAAAACGTCTCGCTTTCACAAGGGCCCTGAAAGGTTTGTGTGGTTTCAGTTTGTCTAGATCACTGGCCAGAGGACGCAGTATTATGGCTGGATGGAAAAATACAGAGACAAATCCAAGTCTATCTGCAGATCTATCAAATGCACAGAAACTAATTCCTATTTAAACAGATTCCTTTTAAGAACCCAGAAAGGAATTTGCCACACAATGCAAGGAAGCAGAACAACCTCCTGCCATCAATACCCATGTATCTGCTCTACCTACTTATGAGACTAGTGACAGCACTAACTTTTCTGCCACTACCCAAGTGTATGGGTATGTAGACTAAATATCCTGCTTTCTGTAGCTTTTGCTTAGTAGTAACAGTCTTACAATATATCCAGATCAGTGGCGTAAATACCGGGGAAGAAGCGGTAGCGACTGCCACAGTGCCTGGCACATTAGGGGTCCAGTGGGCCCGTAATGCTTTTTTTTTTTTTTTTACTAGACCGTTACCTGCTGGAGTAATCCCAGCAGGTAACAGGCGCTATTTACTTACCAATCCCTGCTCCTGCTCATGGCTGCCTGGGAAGCGGAGGCGGCTATGAGCAAGAGCTGGGATCGGTAAGTGAGGCCGCGGCCAACAAACACTGCCATTATATAAAGTATAATGATAGGGGGTCCAGAGGAGGTGAGGGAATATTAAAAAAAAAACACTGTTACTTACCTCTACTGCGCTCCGGCAGTCTTCTGGCCTTTTTGGTGACATCATTATGCATAGCGACGCCAGCCTGGCTCACGTGCCTTCGGTACCAACATTGAAGAGGGCTGAAAGCAGCAGAGAGTGTTTTTTATGTTTGTCACCTCCCCTGGGTCTCCAATTATTATAATCTGAAAAGACCCCATAGTATAATAATAGTTTATGGTTGATCCACTAAGGAGAATAATATTGTGTGCAGGGGCCACTATGGGGCATAATAGTGTGTGCAGGGGCCACTATGGGACATAATACTGTATTTGCAGAGGCCACTATGGGGGATAATAGTGTGTACAGGGGACAATATGGGGTATAATAGTGTTTGGAGGGTCTGCTATGGGACAGTATACTGTGTGCAAGGGCCACTATGGGACATTATACTGTGTGCAGGGGCCACTATGGGACATTATACTGTCTGGAAGCCATTTTGGGACATTATAATTTGTGTAATTGGGTGTTATACTGTGTGGGGACCAGGAAAGGGGATGCTATGCCGTGGGGGTAGGGGAAGTCAAAAGTTTGCTGGGCTGCCCAGTCTTTGCTAGTTACACCACTGATCCAAATGTTTAGGATGGGGGTCCTTGCACATTTTTACAGAGAATAGCTTGGCATAGCTGCTCACTCAAGATCCCATGGCTCAGTTACCGGGAAACAGGAGCATTTATAGTCCCTCAACAGGGCTTGGATACTAACTGTAAGCAATAATATAATGTATTTGAATAATATAATATATCTGAAATTTCCCCACTGTGGGACTATTAAAGGATTATCTTATCTTATCTTATTTGTGAAGTCTGGACACATTGGATTACACAGGGTAAACAGGATCAGTTATACCATCAGTATAGCAATCAACAAAGCCCCGGTAGTCATCAGACAGACCCTGTTAGCTGTGTGACTGCTTTGATATGCTCTCTGCATATATCCTTAGATATTTTTGGATGGAACTTATTTTGTAAATTGCACTGTAGAAATGTACACACATGTAGATATGTACATTACATGTACATGCATACATGTACATTAATCCGCTATCTCTCTGCTAACTCTCTGCTTGATCCCTTACAATCTGGTTTCCGCGCTCTGCACTCTACTGAAATGGCCCTCACAAAAGTCTCCAATGATATCCTGACAGCTAAATCCAATGGCGACTTCTCACTTCTTATTCTTCTGGACCTCTCTGCAGCCTTTGACACTGTTGACCATAAACTCCTCCTCACTATGCTCCGCTCAGTCGGCCTCAATGACACTGCGCTCTCCTGGTTCTCCTCTTATCTCTCAGACCGCACTTTCAGTGTATCATTTGCAGGCTCTTCCCCTCTTTTCCTTGCTTTTGGGGTTCCTCAGGGCTCGGACCTAGGCCCCCTGCTCTTTTCTCTCTACACAGCCCCCATTGTAAAACAGGAACACAAAAATTTTGCAACACAAGGCACACAAAAAAGCAGCTGCTTCAAAAATAAACTAAGTATAACTGTGTTCAAGAAGGGACAGAAGCAACACAATAAATAAAATGACAATTTTTATTAAGTGATAATAAATATGAAAACATAAATTACACATAAACAACAGGGGGTAAATGCTTCACAAAGAGGCGGGTGGTGTGTGGTAATAAATAGTATATAGGTCTAGGGTGAAAAAAGTATGTATATCACAGTCAAATAATAAGGGTTCACATGTTGTTGTAAGTGTGGCAGTTCCCAAGCAAATAAAAATATCCCATAGATATATCCCATGCGCAGCTAGTTTCTCGTCGACCATTTTATAAACTGGAGAATCTCATTATTCCTTCCCTTGTTCGGTCACGTTTTTCACGTCTGGTAGGTCATTTGTTAATCATCCTTCCCCTTTATATAGCTTCAGTTTTGAGTCAGTCTTTGTCCCCCTGACGAAGCCGTTGGGCGAAACACGCGTCGGGGCACGGTACGGGTGGTAGGTGCTTTATATTATAACTATAGTCTTAGGGTTGGTTCTTTACCTTCTATGCATATAATTTTCACATATGTCTCTCTGTTGTGCATTCTTACCTATGGGATATTTCTATCTGCTTTGGAACTGCCACACTTGCAACAACATGTGAACCCTTATTATGTGACTGTGATATACATACTTTTTTCACCCTAGACCTATATACTATTTATTACCACACACCACCTGCCTTTTTGTGAGCATTTACCCCCTGTTGTTTATGTGTAATTTATGTTTTCATATTTATTATCACTAATAAAAAATAATAAAAATTGTCATTTTATTTATTGTGTTGCTTCTGTCCCTTCTTGGACATAGTCATACACAGCCCCCATTGGACAAACCATCACCAGATTTGGCTTCCAGTACCATCTTTATGCTGATGACACCCAATTATACACATCTTCCTGTGACATCACCCCTGCACTAATACAGAACACCAGCGACTGTCTTTCTGCTGTCTCTAATATCACATCTTCACTCTATCTGAAACTAAATCTCTCGAAGACTGAACTACTACTGTTTCCACCATCTAATAGATCTGTCCCTGATATATCCATTGCAGTCTCAGGCCTTACTATAACTCCTAGGCAGCATGCCCGCTTCCTCGGGGTCATGTTTGATGCAGACCTTTCCTTCACTCCCCATATCGAATCACTTGCACGCTCATGTCACCTCCAACTCAAAAACATCTCCAGAATATGCCCTTTCCTTACCAAAGATACACTAAAGACACTTATTGTCTCTCTGATTCATTCTCGCCTTGACTACTGTAACTCCTTACTAATCAGTCTTCCCCTCACTAAACTCTCCCCTCTACAATCTATTCTGAATGCAGCGGCCAGGCTCATCTATCAGTCTAGACGTTGCAGCGATGCCTCTGGTTTGTGCCAGTCACTACATTGGCTGCCTATTCAATATAGAATAAAATATAAAGTTATCACTCTCATCCACAAGGCTCTCCATAATGCCGCACCTCCCTACATTTCTTTCCTCATCTCTGTCTACCGCCCAACCCGTGTTCTCCGTTCACTCAATGACCTAACACTTACATCCTCTATTATCAGAACCTCCCACACTCATATACAAGACTTCTCCCGAGCTGCACCACTTCTCTGGAATGCTCTACCCCGGACAATAAGATTAACTCCCAATTTCTACAGCTTCAAGTGCAACCTAAAGACGCATCTTTTCAGACAGGCTTATCCCAATTCCTAATGTAAACCTTTCTGTACTGTCATTAGAATCCCCCAAATTTAACCCTCCTCTGTTCCCGCTCCCACATTACCCCACATTATATGATGCCATCTCAAGCTAACTTTATATGTCCAAGCACCATCCACATGTTAAAGGTCACGTCTGGTGATGGCTCATAAAGTTTTATGTTTATGTAATGACAGTCACCTCTATTACAAAACTGTCTGACTACTGTATAAGCAATACCGCCCCTGCTACCTCTTGTGTCACCCCTTCTACCTCATAGATTGTAAGCTCTTGCGAGCAGGGCCCTCAGTCCCACTGTGTGAAATGACTTTGTAATATATCTTTCTGTCTGTATCTGAACCCTACTAATTGTACAGCGCTGCGGAATATGTTGGTGCTATATAAATAAAATGTATTATTATTATTCATTACATTAGTGTATTAATCACATGTAGACCACAACAGTGTAAATACTCAGCACTATCTGTATGTACCGTTGCATTTTTGTACATTGCTGCATGTCAATTATACCTATGGAAATGATAGCGTTTTCCATATAGGTATAATAGGAACAGAAAGTCCACAGGGAAATCTCTTTTCTGCAGCACTTTTTGGCTGCAGCTTGCTACTTGGGACCTTAGCGGAAAAGCTGCTTTTTTTGTTGAAATTTTGCCCCTTTTTTTAAGCCAAAGTCAAGAGTAGTATGAAATGGAATAGGAAATATAAAGGAACATTTATACTTCCCCTTCTGTTAAATCTACTCCTGGTTCAAAAAACAAAAAGCAAAATCCACAACATGGGGCGTTAGCATAATAGTCTTTTTTCTCTTTTTTTCTGCTACTATTCTTGCCATTTGACATTCTAAGTACAGCTATAGGTTAAAACACAACTGGATAAACCGGGTGGTTTGATTCTAATATTTTTATAGCATGTCTCAAGGAGAAAGACACTAGAGCTATGGTCAGGATAAGTATGTCAACACAAAGAAACTGTGGTAGATGCCAACCGAGATATCGAGAAGTTTCTACTGATTTCTGTACACCTATGGATTATCCATATGATTTTATTTTGGGTGTTTAATAATCATAATTACTAATGATATTGATAATGTTTGTCACATTAATTTTTACATTGAATCAAATATCCCTCCATAAATATCAGGGTTGGAAATTCAAGTAACTACAAGTAATGTCAATGGTGGTCAAGTTCCTTGCTACTGCATGTGGGTGAAACCCTCCCCACCTGCATGATCAGTGGCCACACTATATTGTGGGTACTTATCTGCAAACTTGTGTGGCCATTGGAAACCAGGGGATGGTGGGGTTTTGGCAACATGTAGCTCCTGACCATGTGGCCTTATCCTCTCACCTTCATGTCCCTTGGGTCACCAGCCTGGAAGATAGGTTATTATTAATACGTAGCTGGTGATGTTGACCTCTTAGGTAATTGATTCAGAGAACTAAAGGCTATAGTAGTTCATATTATATACTACTGTACATCCACAGATATAGACTGATGTTAAGGTTATGGCTTTTTCCTTTTGTCTCATTGTTTCCCAGAACACTTCTTTTCTATATTGTTTTATATCATTGCCCATTTATTTAGGTATTTGACTTTTTTTTCCCTTGACCTGGAAGTAAGAAATTTAGTTTGCTGATGGTTACAGATATGAGAAAAACTAAGGACATGCCTTGCAAAATCTTAGATTTTTTTTTAACATATATGGAGATATTAATTTCTGATCTTCATTCAAACAGTGTATAAAAATGATAAAATAGAAGAAAATATTAGAATACATTGGATTTACAATATCTTATTAATAAATTATATGTGGTAAAAGAATGTACATGTAAATATTAGTCGCTGAATAGGCAGTCTCTATCGTCTACTTGTAATTTTTTATTTCGGTAAGATATTCTGCCTGAGAGACTATGCAATATCTTATTAAAGGATTTTTCCAGCTCCAAAGTGATTTTTCATACTGATCCTATGCCCACGTTAGGTCATCAGTATGTGATCTGTCGGGGTCCGACACCCAGACCCGCACAGATCAGCTTTTCAACTTTAGACTGCTTTCATCCTTCTTCCCTTCACTCAGTGTGTTATCATTAATAGCTTCCATATCTGTTTTCAGCCTTCCCGCAGAAGTCTATGAAGAGGGAGAATAGGAATGTTATAGATAACATTGATATGTTCACGTATGTTTATATATCAAGTGTACCTACTTTTCACATTATGTAACCACAACCTGGGGTTCTGGACTAAGTTTCCATGAGGCTTTTTACAAGTGGAAGTAGTGCAGAACACTTCAATATTCTTCCCATGAAAACAACAGAAATCTAAATGGAGTCCCAATAGAACCAAGATATTGCTATAGATTTCCACATGAACGGAAGCTGTGGTGCAGATACAAACATATGTAAACCACATGGACATATTTTGTATAACTAGTATTGTTTTCAGCAAAACAATATAAGGCTACAGCCACATATTTTTTAACGTAAAAAAAAATGGACGGCAAATGATCTTGTGCAACAGGATGCCTATACTGTAACATCCTGATGCCATAGGCTTGTATTGTACAAAAAAGGTCCATCAGGATCAGGTTGTTCAACAGAACTGAAAACTACGACAGTCTTGGTTAAAAAACTAAAATAGTAAAGAGGAATGTAAAAAAAAGGAGGAAAAGGTACTAAGCTCACATAACCCACAAGCTTATACATGGGCATTCATATCTTTTCACAAATTACCCCAAACATTATACCATACACTATATGGTCAGACATCTGTGGACACCTAACCATTGTCATTAGATGTATATGAACTTCCATTTCAATAGCGCTTGGGAAGTCGGGCACAGATGTCCAGTCTCGCAGTTGGTTTTATTTACTATGAAGAGGGCACTGAGATAACACTGTATTTTGTGGGACAGTAAAGGGGCACTATTATTATGTAGGGCATTATTACAAGCTGGGGCACTATATTTGGAACAAATCTTTGATGGCTAACTATAGCTTTTGGGAGCGGCTGGGGCCGCAGAAGGCATAGATTTCAAGGAAGCAACAAAATGGTACTGTTAAAGGAGCAGCTGAATGGGAACTGTGTGTAGCAGATGTGAATAGATAGGAGAGCGCTGAAATAGTAGGAGTCAAAGATGTTTGAGCTGAAAACTCTGGCGAGAAAAATCTTGTTGTCATGGTGGTCTGCACTGAATAGAGAAGGAAAGTGAAATATTCTGATTCAAAGAAGTCACCTGTGAGTCATCGGAAAATAGCCCAACCCCGGAATAGCAGTCCCATGCGATTACCCTTTTTTACCAAATTTTACAGTAGGCAGTATACAGTGACACAGGACATTCATCACACATCCACTAAACCCAAATGTGTCCATCAAACTGCCAAATTTATCACTGCAAACAACAATACACCACTGCTTTTAAGTCCAGCAGTGCTGTGTATTACACAACTTTAGGTTCCATTCACATGGAGGAAAATGGTGAGGAATTTGGTGTGGAATTTTCCACGCTGAAAAAAAAAGTCTCCCATTGATTTCAATGGGTTCTGCTAGCTTTTTTTTCCACTAGAGGAAAATTCCGCTAGTGGAAAAAAAAAGAAGCTAGCAGAACCCATTAAAATCAATGGCAGGCTTTTTTTTTTTCAGCGTGGAAAATTCCACACCAACTTCCTCACCATTTTCCTCCGTGTGAATGGACCCTTATTCTACACTTGGCATTGCACATGGTAATCTAAAGTTTGTATGCAGATGCTTTATCATAGAAAGCCATTTTATGAAGCTCCCAATGTTCAGTTCCGGCGTCACTTCCACTTCTGTCAGTTTGTGTGGCCTACTAGTTTGTGGCTGAGCAATTATTATTTCTAGATGCTTCCTCTCACAATAATGGCACGCTCAGTTAACCCTGGCAGATCTAGCGACTATGAAAACTATGAATCGCCCTAATGACTGTGATTATCATATACAGTATATATATAAATATATATATTATGTGGTCTGCCAGCAACTTTTGTAGATGGTTCCAATAAGAGGACATTTTCCATCTACACAAATTGCTGGCAGACCGGATTATTTTTTTCTATTAGGAACCCTTTTGGCTGGAGAGAGGTTTCTGCCCTGCAATTTATGGAATGATAACCAGATTTGCTTGTGCTGCTACGATTGCTTTTTTGAGATAAAGTAATCCTTAAATATATATATATATATATATATATATATATATTTATTTATATTTATATAATATATATAATATTATTATTTTTATTTTTTTTATGTATTTTTTTTTCCCCTTAGAATGAACCTGAACATTCTTGTGAGGCTTATAACTATTTTACGGTAAAGTCCAGTGTGCACTTTTACATTCAGCCCAGTTCAACCATTCATTGTTATCTTCCTAATAGGAATATGTTCTGTTTTTTTTCTCCATAAAAAGTGCCAGTTTTGTCCATAGGCTGAAAGTGAGACTTCATTTCAGCTCTAGTGAAGGTGATGGGGTAAGTTGTAAAGGCAGATACAGCCCATGATGTAGAGTGAACGTGGTTACCTATAGGGATGAGCATGGGATAGAGTGGTCTGACAATATGCTAATTCACTATGGAACAAGCATACGGTATTGTGTCACCATGATAAACAAAGCTCTGCCCTTCTCTTTCCCACCTGTTGCTCTGATGTCACTAGTTGCCCATTATCTTGGATGGCATTAAGTTATAATCATAATCCAGAAATACAGTATTGAAATACGTTCTACTATAGATTTAGCTATTTAGAATGTTTGACAAGTCTAGCAATAGACACAGCTCCCTGACGTTTCTCAATTCTATAAGCAAGTCACTTCAAATCTCTCTAGGGAGTATATAAGCACCAATGTTGTAGTAAAGTCTGCACTGTATACACCAGGCCATAAATAAATAGTGTTATACACTCCACAAAGGAGAATGCAGACCTTGACTGCACGGAAAGCTCTTCTGTATGACTGGAACATGTAAGGTGAACTCTAGAGGAAGAGCCTGTGAGCAGGGGGTTAAGAGTCTTAGGTTTCCTCTACATTCAGTATCTGTCTTTATTTCCTGAAACCTCATTCATTCCAAGGCTACAAATGTCCCAGCAGCTGACCTGGGCATTTTGTAACCTGGGGCCAAGATCCCTTCCCCCTTACACAACACTGTTATTACTCTTGGGAAAGGAAAATAAACCAGGACACGCCAGACTGGTTTTTGGGAGATGGGCTGGACCCCAGAGCAGGCCATAGCGGGGACTTGCAGTGTATCATTTCCAGGTGATGCCAGAGGGAGATAACAAGCTGCCGGCTGTCTAGACAAGTAATAGGACCAAGCTCAATGTTAGAGGACGTAGACTGGGGTGTCCATGATATGAGGGGTATAGTTCTCACTTGTGCTGGGACACACGCTCAGGCTTTGCTTAGTCTAATTGTGTTTAGTTACACTGCTACATTTGTGTAAAATTATAGAATAAGTATTGTGTTTGTCTTTTCTATAATTCGATTAAAGGCGACTGTTCCAGAATGATTCCATATCAGAAAAGACACGATTATCTCTCTTTCTAGAAAGCTACTCTAGCCACATGGGACATAGCATTTCACCCAATGAACATGTCATTTCCATTAAGATACAGTTAACCCTTTAAACATGATTTCAGTGTAGTATGAATTACACAATCTGAGTTATGGGAATCACATTATACCTCTATTAGGCCTCCAAATATTCTTATTACTTACCCCGGTGTTAATAATATAAGCATAATATCTTGTAATTGATATCCTTATTAATAAGGCTTCAGGAACACTGATGTAAGATAAGACTCCCGGCTCCGCATAGTGCCAGAGAAGATATTTCTATTGCAAGGAAATGAGGTTGGCATTATTCGGATGTTTGGAATAAGTTTATTTGCAAGTCCCCATAGATTGTCTCACTGCTGAGCAACAGAAAGATTTACGTTATAACATATTGGCTTACAATGTTGCTGCCTATTGAGAGGCACATGTAGCGTAAAACTGTTATTTACCTGCAAAACCACAATGATTTGCAATAAAACCACATGTTGGAGCAGATTTTGGCTGCAATGTGGTAGCCACTTATCTCTGCCCTCAAAGCCCACAGTTTTTTTCATAGAAATCCACTTAATTTTATATTAGTTACATCATCTTCTAGGAGACCTGGGTAACAACCATTACAGTTACCATTACAGTATTCAGAGGTATGTAGGTTATGTTTGGACTCTCGGCTTTAGAAAAGCTAAACAGTCATCTCTATTTGCTCTGTTATAACTGAAAGTTGTTTTTTTATGTAGATTGTGAGCCCCATATAGGGCTCACAATGTACTTTTTTTTTCCTATCAATATGTCTTTGTAGGATGGGAGGAAACCCACGCAAACACAAGGAGAACATACAAACTCCTTACAGATGTTGTTCCTGGCAGGATTCGAAACCAGGACTCCAGCGCTGCAAGGCTGCAGTGCTAACCACTGAGCCACCGTGTTGCCCCATAACTGAAAGTTTTTGGAAAACAGCAAAAAAGATGAAATGAAATATTTTTGAAAGCCAAGTTAGAAATTTTTATATATTGTTGATTTTTTATGTTATTTGAAAATGCTCCTTAGCGTGTAAAAAAGGAAAAAAAATCCTAAAGGCACAGCCATAGTGTAAGATCCAAGAGGGAAGGGGGCACCATCAGAAATTACTATAAGGGCAGCCAAGATGGTTGCTCAAACCCAGCCAGGATCTTAATCCTATCCAGATATTGCTACCAGAGGTTTAAATTAAAGCTCCTGGGCCCAATGTAAAATCTGTAATTGGGGCCCCTAATATGATTTTTGGCATTTAGAATAGTGATATATTTAATGTGGCAGAAGAGCTTCCCACATGAAATATATCCTATAACTACACCTCTTCTTACCACAGTATGTCACACTGTAATGACTAACAGGACACACTTAATGCATTGTCATTATCAACTACAGCAAGTAACTTAAAGTGTTTTTTGGGGGGCTAAAATGGATTTTTCATACTGATGACCTATCTAAAGGATAGGCCATAAATATGTGATTTTTCAGGGTCTGACACCCAGACAGCTGACAGTGGATAGAGAGCACGTGCAGACTGCACCTATTCAAATCGGCAGAGTGCTGCAATTTCCTGGAACCACCACTATACAGTGGACGGGGCTGCAGCCTGGCTCTTGTTACTTGAATAGGAGTAGCCTCCATGTGTTCCCCATTTATTACAGCAGCTTCAGGGCCCAGGAGGCTGCCGAAACAAGCCACATGTAGTGAAACACAGCTAAAAACACTGTAGAAAAAAAACACTGCAATACGTTGTGTTTTATCTCATAGGGGCCATTCACACAGAGGAAAATGGTGAGGAATTTGGTGTGGCATGTCAGTACTGAAAAAAAAGCCTCCCATTCACTTCAAAGGGTTCCTTTTTCTACTAGCAGGAAAAGGAACCAATTGAAGTCAATGAGAGGCTTTTTTCAGCACTCACATTCCACACCAAATTCCTCACCATTTTCCTCCATGTGAATGCACCCATAGTGTTTTTTCAATGCATTTTTGCTGTGTTTTGTTCTGTGTTTTCCCTTCCCCCATTAAATCTATATGAAGCCGCTCACTATTCCAGATCTAATATCTACATGCAGCACTTTTACATTTCCATGCGTTTTTGGAAACATAGTTTTTCCACCGCTCTGTTTTTCCAAAATGTGTTGATAAGGTTAAAAAAAATGTTATTCATTTTACTAGTACTGTAAAACACACCTGAGCTTCTGCAGCAGGCAAAACATTGCGTTTCTGTAAATTGGGGCCTTAACCTAAGAAAATGCTCTGGACTCTTAGGCTTTGTTCACATATGCCATTTTCTACCTCAATTTTGCGATTTCTGTCACTGTGTTTAAGAAAATGGACAACACAAACCAGCCACTTGAATTTGAGGGAGCATTCATATAAATAATACAGGGTTACGAAATATGTTGGTGCTACATAAAAAATATTATTACAACAGTGGCAGAGTAATCACTGGACATACAGCTTTCATGTATAAACACGTAAAAATACAGCAGAAGGGTCAAACAACATATTTATGAAGCTTGCACCCAACCTTTGTAAGGCCGGGGCGTAAATGGAAAAAAAGTGCTTTACAGTCACTCCAAGGTGGATGGGATTGTAGTGAATTCCATCCAAACCCTGTGGTAAAATATATGCGTGTCAATTATACCTACGGAAATGCCGACAATTTTCCTTTAGGTATAATAAAAGCAGAAAGTCTGCAGAGGAAACCTCTGAGAACGTTCTGTGAAAAGTGCGGCAAGAAAAACTACGATGTGTTGCTGCCGCAGTTTTTCAAACGTCACTTTTTTTTGCTGCAGTCCGCTATGTGAGGCCTTAGCCTCAAACAGGAATGTGTCTGTAAAAAAGTGTCATAGACTGGACTCATGAACAGGACATGTGACACTGGGTTGGGGAAGGAGGAAGGAGAGTAGCATGTGAATTTCAATAACTATACCTAACAAACATCCATTTGGTTTCTTTCACATCTTCTTGTGCTTTGGCACAATCGCAGGTTTTAGTTTGTCGCTAATGGTGAACACATACCTGATATTATGGATTTTGCACTTTCTAATTTACTTTTGTTTCAATTTATCACCAGTTCCATGATGACTGCTTGCTGTTATTGCATGGAAACATTCATTTCACTTAAAGGCAATATTTACATGCAAACTTTATTATGCAATTTTATATGCTGTGCGTATGAATGCAATGTACTGTGCTGAACCACAATTCCACACCATATATGCCATGTAACAGCCCAACATTTGCATTGTTGATGTATTTATCCCACAAAAGCGTGATTCCACACCTGTCCTGAGAGTATGCTACAATGAGTGAAATATATAAGAAAAGTGAGTTGCACCAAATAAATTATTGAGAAATTTGGTAAAATTTGCGCTATGTTTTCTGATGTATAACATCACACATCATCAGACTCTATTGACCAGTCTCCACAATGCACAACTGAGGCTAAAATGTATCAATCTGAGGTCCAAGCTATGTAGCTTGCATAAGGTTTCCTGAACACAACTGTAGCAAACATAAGCCATGAAAAATATTTAGTATGAATGTGGAAAAGAATGAAAACCTTTAATACTGGTGCTTTTTTAAAGAGGACCTTTCACCACCTCCAACAAGTCCAGATTTTTCAATTATTTAATAGGTACCCCTTCAGTGATTCTGGAACTTTGGAATTTTTTCTCTAGCCCCCACCATTCCTGAGCAAACAGTGCTGTTATTTTTGGTACCTGATATGGTATTTAGTCGCTGTACTGTTAGGTGGGCGGTGTCAGGTAGGAGCAGACAAGGGGTGTGATTTTGAGCTCTGACACTGGCTGCCTCTGATTGGAGTTCTGAATCACACCCCATTGCCTGACACCACCCATCTGACATTACACAGCTTAAATAGCACATCAGGCACCAAAACTAACTGCACTTGTTGCATGGGAATGGTGAGGGCTAGAAAACAAAAATCCAACTGCAACTATTAACAGATGCTAAGAACAAGAATTAGTGGAAGTGGTGTAAGGTCTTCTTTAAATTGTATACTAGGGAACTGAACTCTGAAGATCACTAAATGTACAGGTAAAGCATGCAATGTAAAGGTCAATCTATTCTGTCCTCCATCTGCAGAGGCCTCATTAATCCTAACCTTCTCCTGTCATCTGAATATTTGATAAACTGAAGCAATATCTAAAGTAAGCAAATGTGAGTCCAATTATATGTAACATAATATATTTTGCTTTATACTTTTTGTACTAATCCAAAAAAAGGAAAAGTATCAATATCATATAATGTGGCCCAAATAACAAAAATACCAACCATACATGCATTTTGATGTTTTAACAACACCAACAAAAAATAAATAAATTAAATAAATAAATGAATAAAATTGCCCCGATTTATGGTTATGATTAAACTCTGATATTCATGCAGCACCTCATAGACACATTTACTTTAGGCCAGGGCCCCACGTTCCAAAAATGCAGCGTTTTGGCCAAAGTGGAAGGGCTGCAGCAAAAAAAAAAATTGCTGCGTTTTACAGTACCTGCAAAGTGGATCGGATTCTGGCTACTTGCATCCACACATTGCAGAAAAAAATATGCAGGGGAAAAGCTGAGATTTTAAAAATGTTTGTCAATTATAGCTACAGAAAAGCTGGTGTTATCTGTATAGGTATAATAGGGGCAGAAGAAAGCTCTACTGACCTTCTGTGAAAAAAAAGGGAAAAAGGGTTTTGAAATTGTGAAAATTTTCACATTTGGGTGTGGTTCCTTAGAAAAAAGCTGTATGGGTTAAATGAACCAGTATTGCGTTGTAAAATTCTGGCTCAAAGTAAAGGATTATATTAGGTTCTGCTTAAAATGAGCTGAGAGATAAGTTCTACAAGAAGTGTATGTCTAAAGTCTATGGGGTCCACGAGTTTCTGCGGGAAATCGCTTTTTAAGCGGACAGCGTCTCCGTCTTTCGGGTCCCTATGAAGACGTGAATGCCGGAGACCCAAGCGCTAGTGTGAACCTAGCTTTAGCCAACTAAAAGGTGGTATAAACTTATACTAGATAGTGTAAAGATGCATCAGATTTAACATTCAGCATCAGTCACTTAGTCATCAGTGTGATAACTCTGGCACAATTTCAGACTGCCTGCCTAAGGGTCATTCACACGGGGTAAAGTGGCACTGATTCTGCCACAGTAACTCACAGCAGAATCAGCGCTGATAAAAAAAAGACTCCCATTGACTTCAATGGGTTCCATCTTCCACGCGGAACCCATTGTACTCAATGGGAGTCTTTTTTTTTATCAGCACTGATTCTGCTGCGAGTTATCATGGCAGAATCAGCACCAATTTACTCTGTGTGAATGCTCCCTAAGTTTACACTGTGTAACTAATCCGGGCCATAGTTTCTCTCATTGACTTCACAGGCTGTCTGATGGCATTACAGAATACAGATGTGTGCCCTTCCTTGTCTCTAACATAGAAATCACTGTAAGCATCTCCCGTTACAGTCATGAACATACACCTTCAGCACGTGTTATCAGTGAGTACCAGAAGGTATGAACACTGTAAAAATTGTAGGTTCAGCTTTATACATCTGACGAATCAGAAGATATCATTTGGAGAGGTCTTCAAATGAGCAGCACCCCTCCAAATAACTGGAGGGAACTAAAGACAGCACTTAAAAAAAAAAAAGAGCAGGGTGTTTTTAAGAACAATGATACTTTACTACATCACTGGATTTCACAGAACGCTAATCTTTTCTGCATGGACTATGTGAGTGCCAAGACTCTCACAAACAGCTAAAAGTGTCCACCTCCATTTCTGTGAGCCGTATTAATAAGCCAAATCTAATACTGACAAGTGACTATAAATCTGTTACCCCCATATCCATAACATATATGAAACTTAAGTATAGGGAACAAGTAGCAGGGTGCCCAATAAATGCAACTTAGAGGCCTCCTAGTGAGATCAATGAGACGATAATTTTCATGCATTCTTCAGACTCAATGTCATGTACAAAGATGTGCAAAGGTGAATCTTCAGGGTCAGAAATATTTTCCTTTTTCAAGATTTCATCAGAATTTTTCTGTGCAATTTCTATACTTTGTAACTCATCTCTGGCTAATATAAAGCAAATCACTCTCCTATCTTCTCAGATTCATGTTGTAATAGGAGACATCAGAGCTTCAGAATATTTTTTTATTAACGTTTCATAACTGCGTTTTTGACAATAAATATTAATAACTTACTTTTGTTCGATAATAAAGTCCTCGATCCACAAGATAAATTACCAAGTTCACCAAATGTCTCAACATTTGATATGTATAAATATTTCTAAGTCCCATGAGTTTAGGTAAGAAGACAGAGTCTCAGCCAGTTGAACACTGCAAGGCAGATGATACTTTCCTTAGTAGAAGATAAGACTGCTACCAAATTAGAGTCATCCTCCTCTGAGATGAATCGTGGGTGAGACCAGTTCAAAAAAGAACCATAAATTCCTGTTTTCTTCCCAAATCCTAATAAAAAGTTGGAAATGTGCAGGTTCCAGTCTGATGCACAGCCCTGAAGATAAGGAGGATGTTCCTGCAGTATGAGTGCTTCTGTTCTTTGTTTGGAGTGTCAAGGGGTGTCATGCAGGGTCCATGCTGCTCAGTCCCAATGTAAAGATCTCACGTTTCCACAGGGCTGGGGACCATGCTGTTGGGGGTGTCAGGAAGCTGAGAGGACAAGGAGGTGACATCACTCCCAGAAGAGTTACCCAGAGAGCCTGATTCGGAGAACGATACCTAGAACATAGTGTGATAACTAAAGTGAGCTCACATCCAAAACAATTCAAGACGGAATTTATATGCAACACTAAAAAGAAAGTGATGACGAGTGGGTTCCATGGAATGGAGTATCAGCACATGAAAACATTTATGTTATACATTAATTTAAAATGTTGCAGTCCAAAGTAGACAATAAATAAATGATTTTACAGAAATTCAGTGACTGGTAGGGGGCCACACAGTGGCTCAGTGGTTAGCACTGCAGCCTTGCAGTGCTGGAGTCCTTGGTTTGAATCCTGCCAAGGGCAAAAAAACATCTGCATGGAGTTTGTATGTTCTCCCTGTGTTTGCGTGGATTTCTATCCTGCCTCCAAAGACATACATAGGGAAAAAAGGACATTGAGAGCCCTATGCGGGTCACAATCTACATTTAAAAGAAAAAAAAAATTCAGTGATTGGCAGCAAGGACAAGTGTGAATCCTATACAAAGTCTCTGCTCCCTATAAAGAGACAAATACCGAACAACACATAAAAAAGAGGTATAATTGTGGTAATTTATACCCCCTAATAGGGAGACAATAAACAGGCCCTACCTGTTTAAGTGTCCTTACCATAATAGCAAACAATTCAAAGCAAAACAAGGTAAGTATGACACCTTCATATATAAATAACAATGAAGCAACTGTTACAGTAACGTATCAAAAAGCTTTATTAAGTATCAAAATTGGACATACATGTAAAACACAAGTGCAAATACAGGGAAATAGGATTGGAGAAAATAGGGTACCAAGATGGAATTAGATCCCCATGTATTGCTACAAGACACCTACAAGAGGTATATATAAAATAATATGCAGTGGTAGTAAGAAATAACAGTCACAGACCGTTTCCCACAACAAGTGGGGCGGTTCCTACACATATAAGTATTGTATGCCAATGCATAAATTAATGAATGAACCCTGAAAAAACGGGGAAGTGTGTCCTGAGTCACAAGTAGCCGTACGGAACAATTTCAATACCACAAGCAGCCCAGAGTCACAAAATATATAACACTTACCCATGTGGGTGGTGTGGTGTGAGCAACCAGGGGACCGGTCCCTACTCTCCAATGGCCCGACGCGCGTTTCGGCACGCAGCCTTCGTCAGGGGGGTGTGCCGAAACGCGCGTCGGGCCATTGGAGAGTAGGGACCGGTCCCCTGGTTGCTCACACCACACCACCCACATGGGTAAGTGTTATATATTTTGTGACTCTGGGCTGCTTGTGGTATTGAAATTGTTCCGTACGGCTACTTGTGACTCAGGACACACTTCCCCGTTTTTTCAGGGTTCA
This sequence comes from Leptodactylus fuscus, assembly GCF_031893055.1. NCBI lineage: Eukaryota > Metazoa > Chordata > Amphibia > Anura > Leptodactylidae > Leptodactylus > Leptodactylus fuscus. Next base: position 96,078,661 of record NC_134269.1, read on the forward strand.
TTCATTAATTTATGCATTGGCATACAATACTTATATGTGTAGGAACCGCCCCACTTGTTGTGGGAAACGGTCTGTGACTGTTATTTCTTACTACCACTGCATATTATTTTATATATACCTCTTGTAGGTGTCTTGTAGCAATACATGGGGATCTAATTCCATCTTGGTACCCTATTTTCTCCAATCCTATTTCCCTGTATTTGCACTTGTGTTTTACATGTATGTCCAATTTTGATACTTAATAAAGCTTTTTGATACGTTACTGTAACAGTTGCTTCATTGTTATTTATATATGAAGGTGTCATACTTACCTTGTTTTGCTTTGAATTGTTCCCTATAAAGACTCTATAGACAGCCTATGCTGTATACAGAAATTACATTAAAAAGTGTTAGTGACACTCTGGATTACAGAAGTCTTTTACTAGTCCACATAAATAGATTACAAGTGTCTAAAAAAAAAAAAGAATAATAATGGTAGAAACTCATTGGAACAAGTTAAAATAGTGCAATGTACCAAAAAAAATGGCTAAAAAAAACAAGACTCAGCAATTAAACCCTAATATTGTTAATGTGACATTGAAAATCTTGCTTGAAACTGAAAGCCAGTGGGGCTGAGTTATTATGCTTGACACAACAGTTTCCTGATATATAAGACATGAAAAGTCTCAGTTTTTTGCATGTATGTGGTTTTCTGCACAAACATTGCAACTGTTTCCCTTTCTAAAAAAAAATGGGCGTAACGGGGCAAGAATCTAGGTGAGCCAAGGAATCAGATTTACTGACAAGATACATCAGAAATCTACTTCAGTTCCTAAATGGTGTAGATTTCGTTTCTGGTACACGAGGCCTCTCTGTGGTTGCCAAAATTATTATATACACATGATCCTGCAGGCACTTGACCTCTTTTGGTATTTTTTGGATGTACACCTACAAAATTCCTCAGTCATTGAACCTGGATAGTAGTGTGTTGTTAAGTCCTATAACATTCAAGGCATTTGCTTTATATTGAACAGTTTTAACAAGGTATGTTTGGGCCAAATGACCAGCTAAATGTTGATATTTTTGCCTTTGTGCATTATTAAAGGATTATCTTATCTTATTATAGCAACTGTAGCTTCTTAATTTCTGTTATTGTTGTGTACAAGGCCTTGTTTTCTGTAGATGAAAGTGACATTCTTTATGCTGTTATGCATTAATCTAAATGACTTAGTATTTTATAGAATTTGTGTGGGCCAAATATAGTAACAAAACATTTGGCCATAGTTATTTTTATTACCGTTCACATTTCATACTAAGTAACCCATTATTAGGAGGATACTGAATAAGTGTAATTTTTCGCTTTTAATTAATATATGCAAAAAACTTAATACATAATCAGCACTATTCTGTCATTTTTGTTTTGCAGACATTTTATATATTTTTTTAAACTAAATTTCTTTTTAGCTCATTATAAAATGACTTTTTATTGTATACTGATATCATATTAGAAAACTTCTCTATGTCGATACATTTTATCCAGTGTTGTGATGACAAAGACTGATTAGGACAATGCCCTAAAACCATGCTTAGCGTACAGAGAATCCCCAGGAATGAATACACAGATGTCCCCCAGTCCTGGTCACCTCACCAGGAGTCCCCTTTGATTATGTCACAAAGGTTAAATAGTCAGGCCATTACAGCAGAACTTTTACTGCAGCCCACATCGGCCACTGTTAATAGACAACTAGTAGTGGTTTTGTGACATTATAAAGGGGCCTCCTTGTGCACATGAGTTCTTTGCAATCTGTACTCTCATTTTTGGTGTCAACATACACTATTCATGGATTAATCCTTGTCCTTTCCAGTCATCACCACTGTTTCTCCATTTTCCATTTATTTATTATCCCTGACATAATTTGCTTGGGATTTGCAAAGTTGTAATCACTAAACTTTTTACTTATTTTAACCCTTGACCTGGCAGGATTTCTATTCTAATTTTATTTATATTTTATTTTTATCTATAACCAGATTTTTATCTCCTACAAAATAACTTACAGTATAGTTTAGCTATACAACTGGTTAACAGGAAACAAAACTGAAACCAGTGTGGAGACCTGTGACACATCCCATCACTATATTGATTGTGTCTGGTCAAAACTGGCCCATAATCACAATGCCAATAGAGACAATGGACTGTAGTAATCATTCACATGACTAATAATCTGAATGATTCACAGTTACCGGTATAAAGTCTTATATTTTGTAAGACATACACATTAAGCAGAAATGATGCATATGAATAAACCATCCATACTACACAAACTATCCACGCTATCTCTTTCTCTCTATGACCATACACACATGTATACATGTATGAACACCCTATCATCATGATGATCCAACGTAATCTATTCCCAAAGCAAAAAATATGCTGATCTGACAGGTACCATATCTGCATAGACTGCATCATCATCTGTCAAGCTGAATTGTTATCCAATTACACATGAAGAATAGAATAATCTCATATATAAATCTCTATGTGTGAATGCTTTCATACTTGACAGCTAACCTACAAGACAATTTGATAGGTTAGCTGGTATTTTCCCAAACTACTACTAATGTATAAGAATGTGCAGGAATGTGCTTTCAATTATCCAATCTGCTTCACAGTGGCCCCCACACAATACAATCTGCTTCACAGTGGCCCCCACATAATACAATCTGCTCCACAGTGGCTCTTACACAGTACAATCTACTCCACAGTGGTCATCACACGGTGTCATCTGTTCCACAGATGGGTGCCCACAGAGAGAGCTCTGATTGCCACCTCTGGCACCCATGCCATAGGTTCGCCATCACGGCACTACAGAGTCACACTTTATCCGTGTTAGTCATATAACGTACTTTCTATTACTATGTAAGTACATGTATACTGCACATGCTTTCCTCACCAGTTGTTGAAATGCAGGTTGCTCCAAGTCGCTCTGCAATGCAAAGTCGCTGAGTGCTTTCCATGGTGGTTGATAGGTCTGTACTTCCACAGCAGCGCCCTGTACAGCACTGTCATGGCGGATGGGACTTCCTGCTACGAGTGGTGTGCCTGTTAACCCTTGTAGGCTCTGTAGAAATAATTTTAAAACAAATCACAAAAAGAACTTAATGAGAATATAGTCTAGGTTTAAAAGAAGTATCGTATGAAAGGTCCTGTAATGTATATGACAAATATGAAAACATTTACGACAAGGATTCAGACTTTTGTACATAACACAACACATGTTGGTCCACATTTACTAATGGTTAGAGTAAACTTAGACAGGTAACATGAAAATGTACCAGATTTATCATAGTGTTGAAGCTGGATGATAAATCTGGCATATCTTTACACTGTCTATTGCAAGTGTATATCACTTATTACTTGGCTGACTTTGGGCCATAATTTCACTTCAAAATTTTGCCAATACCCCTTTTATAAGCCAGTCTAAAAAATTGTTCTAAAACTAGATACTCCAAAATGCACTAGATTGTGTCATATTTTACACCAAGGTTGAGTTACAATCTGCCACATTATATTAGTGAAATCTATAGTATTGTAAAATAAAAGTTTTTGCTTGACCCTATGGTAATTTGGTTTGTCTAAAGTATCCATCCCCTGATAGCAGTTGGTGTGACTGCTCTGGCCTGTTATGTAAGGACCCAACATCTTATGGATACACAATTAGGCCCCGTTCCCACGGAGTAACGCGCTGCTCATTCAGACACGTAAACACATGTCAGAGCACGGTGCTTCAAAACAGATCCCATTGACTTCAATGGGTGCTGGCTTACGCGCGCTACACATTGAAATCAATGGGAGGCTTTATAACCCATTGATTTCAATGTGTAGCGCGTGTAAGCTGGCACTCATTGAAGTCAATGGGAACTGTTTTGAAGCGCCTCGCTCTGACACGTGTTTATGTGTCTGAATGAGCAGCGCGTTACTCCGTGGGAACGGGGCCTTACTATGTTAAACATATATTGCACATCACTGTAAGTTCAGCTCTCCCTTTTATTTCTGATTTTTTGTTTTCTTTATTTTTTTAAAGCAGCACTCTCTGTTAATAAATTTTAGCAGGGTCCATTACTGCTATTTCTGCTACAACGTATTGATATATGTGATATATTTGTTGAGAGACAGTGGTTTTGCATAATTTTTACTGTGTTTTTTCACAGGTATTTTTCCAATTCAAACAAAATGCAAAGACAGTGGGGCAGATTTAGTAAGACTGGTAAATGGAGCCAATCTTAATAAAGGTCAAGATAGCTGCAAGACACAACTGATTTATGAAGAGGTTCTGGCCTCTTCATAAATCAGGCGCATTCCTATGCGCCAGAATGGAGATCTACGCCACTTAGAAATGTGCACAATGTGGTTAATGTGGCGTAGAACAATGCAATATTGGGCAGAAAACTGGAAAAGAAGGCTTGATAAATCTCCCCCAATGATTTTTAATATTTGTATTCCACATGAAATAACAATTTTGGAGCATTTTTTCTTATAACACTGTGTTGGGTTGTTCCTGTTATGGCATTTGGAGATGTACGAATACATTGGCAACTATGTGTTGTAATATATCAATGAGAGTGTTTGTACAGTCTGTCATTGTACACACAGTGCCTGACTACATAGACAAACCCTACTGGCCAAGGTAATGCCCACTGTTAAATTTACCGATATGTTTCCAGGGTCATTAACAAAGGATTGGTACAGTTTATTTGAAAGTAACAAAGCTGCTATGGAATACAAGTATTTACATGTAGGAGAGTGGACAGCACTTTAGGTGATTGTAGTTCCCTCCGCACTATTTCTGCCAGAAGTATTTAATATGTGACTGATCCCTCATGTAGTTCACTATATAGAAATCCCAGAACATATTCATTTAAATTTCTTCAGGAAACCTGTCTCCTTGTGATTTCTATTACACTGGCTGTCTGATTTTAGCTGGTTAAGAGCATCTTAGGAAACAGGAAGTCCCTTTTAAGACCCTGGTAAGCGAAAATGAAACTGGCACTTGATGGATTACATGGGTCTTGTCATCCACGTACTCTTATTACCAATAAGTACTTCACTTACAGTTTTGTCATTGAGTTGCTGTTGTTGTTGAAGTTGTTTCATGAGAATGGATTTCTTCTTGTCTTTACAACGCTTATTTTGAAACCAGACACGGATGACCCTAGGGCTGAGACCAGTCATCTCCACAAGCTGCTCCTTCATCAAGGCATCTGGTCGAGGGTTGGCTGCGTAGCATGTTCGTAGAGTATGTAGCTGCTTCTCATTCAGAACCGTCCGTACTCTTGTGGTCTTCTCTGACTGTTTGTGGATATGAGACCTAAGTGATGACGATCTGCCAGTGTCTAGCACAAAAATAAAGACACGCAATGAATACACTGAACAGATATAGCTTTCACCACTTCAGTACCGGGCTATTTTCTCTGGTTCAGGACCTCACACATTTTTGGGCTTTTTCGTACATGCGGTTTTGAGGGCTAGAACATTTTTTCACTCAAGGTATTGAAATAATTTTTGCCTCTTGTTTGGGAGGTAACACATAGGGCTTTAATTTTATGTTATTTTTATTTTTGCATTTTTTTTATATATATATATATATATATATATATATATATATATATATACACAGGAAAACGTAAGCAAAAAAACAGGCAAAACATCTCTTTTTCACATTTTTCACGTTTTTTTCTAATAGCACAAAAGACTTTCTAAAATAGTTAGAGTCATTTTTATGTAGTGTTATGCAGCCTCCTGATCATAACTGCTGATCTGGATTCTCTAGGACCCAGCAGCTCTTACAGTCTGTGGTCCCCAGCAGATGACGTCAGTGCGGGGTCAGAGAGGAGCCGCATCACGGCAGCTCCCGTAGCTGTGTATACAGCGCTCATTAAGTGCTATGTATACAGCAATCGGGAAGGCAGGATCGATAATAAACTGTCCCTGCCTTCCCTACAGGAGCTCCGACTGTAGTTACAGCCGTCTCCCCAGTTCTGTAGCTGTGCTTAACACTGCAAGGACGTATAGGGTTAAACCATAACATGAGCATGATCATAAGAGGAAAGTCTGTTTACTGAATTATTGGCCCATCTTGCCAAATCCTAATCAATTATTATTTATATAATTATTTTGCTTACTCATATAGAACCATCATATTCTGCAGTGCTTTCGAGATATTGTAAACACTGTCCCAATCTAAATTCCCTATCAGTATGTCTTTGTAGTGTGGGAAGAAACTGGATCACCCAGAGGAATCCAATACAAACACAGGGAGAACTAACAAAATCCTTGAAGATGTTGTCCTTGGCTGGATTCAAACCTACGACGCCAGTGCTGCCATTGAGCCACCATTTTACCCAACGAACTCTCACCTGCCGCCACCACACAGGATCCAAACCATACATTGACTCACAAATATATACCACAATGCATCAGCTTAGCGGCTAGTATCTCTGACTATTTACAATGAAGGCATGAGTAGCTGCTACACAACATGCCAATGTAATGTATAACACAAAACCAAAGACTGTGCAAGGCACAGACCAAAGAAAGAAGATCATTAGTACTTACCTGTTTTGATTCTTATTTTTCCACTGGGCAGTATTAGTTTATGATTTATGAATATAATAAGTGCAATAAATTTAATATTTAATATTTGTAATGAGAACTGACTGCAGTATGTCATGTAAGATACACTTGATTTTTGTCAGGAAAGTACAAGGATTTGTTCACTTGTTTTGATATTGGTCAGATAGGATAGGATATTTCCTATTGGTCAGAAGTGCCGAGCATCAGAACCCCACCAATCCAACATCCTATCTTTAAGATATGCTATCAATATTGTGAACTTAGAAAACCTATTTAATGTAAAGTTTGTCATTATGTGGAAGAAAATTGTTCACCAAGTGATACAGATGATAGGATTTTACACGATGTGACTCTTATCTGTGCACTTAAGGAAGGTCTAGGGATATTAAAATGATCACATCAGGCACGGATACATTTTGTTATGCCTAGTACATGGCCTAAGGCAGCGGTAGGGAACCTTAGGCTCTCCAGCTGCTGTGAAACTACTACTCCCAACATAATTCATTCACTTCCATGGGAGTTCCAAGAACAGCAGAGCAAGTATGCATGCTGGGAGTTGTAGTTTTGCAACAGCTGGCGAGCCGCAGGTTCCCTCCCCCTGGCCTAAGGGAAGGGAAGGAAATCAAAGAACACCACATAGGAAATCCCTATGTCTTTCTCCACCCTCTCTGGCCCTACACTAGACATTCTGATTTGGTTTTGCCTACCGAGGTCCTCTAACCCTAAGTGACCTTTTCCATCAATCCTTCATTTTGCCAACATGTCTACTCTTGCTCCCCAAACAGATACAGTTGAGTTTAGAAGGACCATCATACAGATGTGAGTGCATTCTCTTAGTTGTGCAATGCAATATGTCCGCACTGTATAAACATCTAGTAATATTCTTGGCACCAACAACTTCCTCTTTCAGTATTCAGATGAAGCAGTAACGTAAAAAGAGCATTAGCTGAAAATGTTCAGACGTTTCCAGCAACACTCAGGGACTTCGAATAAGGCCAGACATACACTTTAGATTTCAGGAAGCCATCATGTGGCTGTCTGGTGGAAGATGGGATTGTTCGTATGAATGATCCCATCATCAACATTAACAACTAAATGGCCCAAAAATGCAGACATATTAGTTGTTATAAAAAAAAAAAGTGGAGTAAGTCTGTGCAAGGTGGTTGAAGATTGGACAAAAGTGGCTGATCATGCTAAACAATGATTATTTCGGCTGAGAGCGTAACCAATCTCTTTCCGGAGACCAAACTCTGCCACCAGCCAAATGACCACTTGTAGCATCTGCATGGCCAATTGCTAGCCAATAAATATCAAATATGTATGGCTTGCTTAGGTACTTGCCTACTATAAATCTTTGTAGCGTAAGACTCTCAATCTTTATATTGCCTAATCTATGACATTATCTGTTTTACCATGATCTGGTTAGTGATTATTCACATTAGGTTGCAGTAACCTTTTGCCTCTCATAGGGTTCAATACACACTTGAATATAATAATCAGCAGAAAGAAAAAGTAGATGTGGGTGTTGCTCATAGCATGCAAATGCATCAATTCTGAACTATGGAGATTACTGTAATGGAATCCAATAGGTAGACTTCCTATTAAAGGAGTATTCGCACAAACATAATTAATTTTAAATTTGTAGATAATTAAAAGTTAAACATTTTTGCAAATATAAGTAATTCAACATTTTGCAGAGTTTTAAAGATTTTCTCTAAATATCTTGTGGTCACAGTCTGTTGTCTTGATCAGTTGCCTGTGTATACGACCATGAATGCAGAAACTTTCTAAAGTCAGAAAATCAGCCATGATTTCCTTATTGTGCCTGGGATATCGTTTTATACATGTAGTGTCCCTGTCTAATGATCCTGCTACAATAAGAAAATCATAGCTGGGTTCCTGACAAGTCCAAGACCATAGAAAGTTTCTGCATTAGTGGTCGTAACAATTGGCAACCAATCAAGACAACAGACGCCACCACTAAGAAAGTTTGAGAAAATCTTTAAAACACTGCAGAATTTGTAACTACTTATATTAGCAAAAATGTTCAATTTTAATTACCTACCTATATAGATATGATTATGTACATGGGAATACCCCTTTAAGTCTGCATTATGTCTGCATCACAACCACTGTCTCCATTATGTGTAGGCCATGGTCACCTGGAGTAAAGCATAACTTACATTCTATAAAAGGAAGCAAAACCAACCAGTGTATGAGTAACAGGGAACCAGGAATATATGTGGTATCTGGATAAATCCAGCCTTCAAATTATCTTTGATATTATTATTTAAAGTTGAAACTTAAAATTAAAGAAAAACATTAGAAACAGCGCCACTCTTGTCCATAGGCAGTATTTCAGTCTTATTCAGCCCTTAGACAGGATCTGTTTTGGAAAAAAGCGTACCTTTTTATAATTATGCTAATAATCCTAAATCCATTGTGTTCAATAGGATTTAGAAGGTATTGTTTCAGATAGAATGAAAGGCTGTAGTGAGCAGCAGCGCTACAGATACACACTGGATCATAGTACTAGGCTACACTGTGCTGCCAACTGCATATACCTACATTATATCACCAATGCCATAGGTGCCAGTTACTATATACTAAGCAACTAGCAGACCTGCACATATAATGCAAAAGATATACACAAAATGTAACAAGTTCATGAGAATATGGTCTAGTATTAGGAATGTTAACTCCTTTATCGGTTATATTATCTATATTTTATACAAAGCTCATAGCTTCTGGCAAAAGCAACTTTAGATCTGAATGAAACCAAAGGGGTTTTCTCAGAGACCACCCAAAATGTGGCCCCAGTAATGCTCTCTTGTCTCTCCCGCATACAGCAGACCCTGCAGGAAAAAGCAGCCGCAAGACATTTACTCAACAGCGGCCACTGCAGAGCAAACGGAGTATTACATGATGGCCATACAGATAAACAGCTCGAGTCCTCCAGACCAAAAAAACTGCTTTTATACTGACTCTGTTTATAATGCAAGTAATGCACATGACAAGAATTGTCTTCATAAGACAACATCTCTAAAATGTTCTTTTTCGTTAAATTATTAATATTCAGTTCATAAATAATAATCCATTTCTACAATAAAATTAGCATAGAGTAGATAAATGAAATACAAGTACCATAACAGAAAATCAGAAAATCAAATGATATGATTACATCTATATCACACACAGAAAATAAATATAAATATATATAGAGAGAGAGAGAGAGAGAGAGAGAGAGAGAGAGAGCGCGAAAGCAGGGTGCACAGCTAGTCATACCTGGAAGGTTATGGTCTGCCCCACACAATAATTCCTGGTCCCTAAGGCTGATTTCTTCTCCTGGAAGGAGTCGTCGGCTACAGATCGAACATCGGAAGCAGTCGGTGTGATAAACTCGTTCTCCAACCCTCATTACCAGCTCTGAGCGAGGCAGTGTGCCCTGGCATCGGGGGCACCGGGTACTAAACAACCTGCCCAAGAAGAACACAAATACATAAAATATATAGCAGGTATATAGCTCTGCATGAAGATGGTTCCTGCAACACATGTGGATAAAAACATTCATTTCTTATAATCAGAACAATTTTCTAAATATATTATATTATATAACACAAATACATACATATATATATATATATATATATATATATATATATATATATATATATATATATTGGTGTATATTTGTTAGGAATTATAGCAACCTTCTGATCTAATTATTATGAAGAGGGGGTGTTGTATATCGTGGCATATTTCTATCTGGCATATCATCGCGGCTATTAGGCATTATATTGCAGCAGTTTATGTTGGGATTGATACAATAATCTTTTTGTCTATGACCAATAGCAGGGATCCCACATCTCCATGTATACACTGTAACCTTACACAGATTTGTAACATGACTTGTATGTCCAGAATATCACTAGTACAGTCTATAATGTGATTATTGTGTATATTATAATTGTAGACTTGTGCTATGGCTTATATAGCAGTTTCGCCCTGATGTGCGGCTTTTATGTATTTGTCTAGATATCTATATTAATAATACACAATCGATTTCACTACAAATACTACAAGCGTATACACCGCACCAATATACATTTCTTTCTTTCTTTTGCTTTTATTTTGACCTAAATTTCTTGGTTTTTTTTTTTTCATGGTTCTGTTTGTTCTGTTTCTGTCATATCTACGTCCATATAAATAAATGAAAATAATCTCATTGTATTTCAGCAATAAACTGCATTCCTACATGCCCTAAACAGCAAAGCTAGAATAGATGGGAGCAGGCTGTATTACTCAGCACGTAGAGGAATGTTATATATAGGAATGAATGCAGCAGGCCATAGGGACATTACATTGTGTCATCACTTCCAGCCTACTGAGAAATCAATGGGATCGATCTACACATCAGCTCCTATACAGGTAAATAAGAGATATACTGCCGAAATAAAGCCTTCCCAACATACACAACTATACATTCCTCTGTATAAGAATCTTACATTTATATTACATGAGTCAAGGTTTCAGGATTCAAAATATCCAAATATATATCCAGTATATCAAATATCGGGACAGAAGACATTAGAATCATATTTGAAGGAGGAATGACTTCTTATCATTTACATTGGGCATCACGGTGTAATAGTAATGTGTGTGATCTAACTAGAGATCTATCTGATCGTATAGAAATCTGTCAATAACTAACATCAAAACAAGTACACGAGCAATGTCCAGCGAATGCTTCATGTAAGCCTGATGTACCAGATCTTACATAAATGCTGACTTCTCCATTCTTTGCACCTTTTATTAAATTACTTTACTTTCAACATTTATTTTTTAGGGAGATTTTATATGTTTTCAGCCCAATTTGTATCTTTAGAAGAAAGGAATATGTGGTAAACATTGAAAATGCTAAAACTGCTCACCTGTAAAAAGGTGCTCAAGTCAGCACCCCCCCACAGGTAACCATCACGTGACATCTAAGCCCCAGCCTAATCTTCCTCTTACAACAGTTTCCCAGAAAGACAAACCACTGACGCTTCAAGAGTTTGGATTTTTGCCATAATATTTATTTTGTGTTACCCAAAGCATGTGAATGATTCCTTACACAAGATAAATTAAGAACAATTAAATCAATATTCTTATTATTACTAATATTAATCATGTGAAAATTCTGTGTCTAATAATTCTAAGAATAAATCCAGAAATTTACCCTTCATGGAGTTTAGGCCTTAATAGTATAGGTTATCCCTGAAGATGTATGGTAAAGCTTTTTTTCTTTGTAGATTACATATCTTTGATCATATATTATTATATAGACATTATATATTATACTCCTTATTTATATATATATGCTCCTGTGTAATCTATATAAATATGTCATGCGGTGTAAATATATTTCATATATATGCTCCTGTGTAATCTGTATAAATGTTATATGATGTACATATATTTGTATATACGGTATATATATATATATATATATATATATATATATATATATATACGCACACACACGTCGGCATGCTTTGACCATACAGTATATATACAGGACTGTGTTCAGATGTTACAATAATAATGATCGTATATGCAACTTTCAGCTAAATGCTCTGATCTTGCCCTTAGGAGTAATGAAGTTGTCAATCTCCAGGATATTACTAATAACTGCTCATTGAATCCCCAGAACACAGAATAGGAGATTACATCAAGCCCCCACACAAGTCACTATGCACATTATGCGGCACCAGCACCTAATACTTTCTTTGTGCAGCTTTTCGTCTATTTTTTTCACTTCTTACAATTGTCCTATTTTACATGTTGCATTTGCTGTAAGCTTCTAATATTTCCATCCCAGTCCTTGACCTTTTCTTTACATTCCAGGTGTTATTTTCCTCCTTCGTGTAGTATTATTATTATTATTATTATTATTATTATTATTTATGTTACTTTTAACTGTTTTGTTTCGAT